>NC_042957.1:4664958-4677950 GCF_901001165.1 Salmo trutta | reverse complement strand
AGAGAGAGAGAGAGCCTCTGGCCCAAGATTACACCCCTTTATTTCATAATAGTACTTTTACACAATAAGAATGAACTGTGAAGTCATTATCATCGTGCACGTGAGTTGTATATGGAAGACCGACCACTTTCACCACACCAGACATAATTCATATTCAGACCATGGCTTATAGTGCAATTCCAATGGGATTGTGTATTGGGGAGGAACAGCTTCTGTGCCAACCGTGTGCTAAGACTTTGTTTGTGTTCCAATTGGCACCCTATTCCCTATGTAGTGCATTACTATTGACCAGGCACCCATATCAGCCCTGGTCAAAAGTAATCGGTCCCCTATGGGCCCTGGTCCGAAGTACAAGTTCCCCTATGGGCCCTGGTCAAAAGTACAAGGCCCCCAATGGGCCCTGGTCAAAAGTACAAGGCCCCCAATGGGCCCTGGTCAAAAGAAGTAAACAACACAGGGAACAGGGTACCATTTGAGACACCCTTTATTATTCTGACACATTACCTACTCCTGGCTCCTGCTACTCCCCACTCCTATCCCTCTCTGTAAGAGATGACATAAAGTCTGCTACTCCCCACTCCTATCCCTCTCTGTAAGAGATGACAATGTCTACTGCTCTCCACTCCTATCCCTCTGTGTAAGAGATGACATAATGTCTACTACTCCCCACTCCTATCCCTCTCTGTAAGAGATGACAATGTCTACTACTCTCCACTCCTATCCCTCTGTGTAAGAGATTACATAATGTCTACTACTCCCCACTCCTATCCCTCTGTGTAAGAGATGACATAATGTCTACTACTCCCCACTCCTATAAGAGATGACATAATGTCTACTACTCCCCACTCCTATCCCTCTGTGTAAGAGATTACATAATGTCTACTACTCCCCACTCCTATTAGAGATGACATAATGTCTACTACTCCCCACTCCTATAAGAGATGACATAATGTCTACTACTCTCCACTCCTATAAGAGATGACATAATGTCTACTACTCCCCACTCCTATAAGAGATGACATAATGTCTACTACTCTCCACTCCTATAAGAGATGACATAAAGTCTGCTACTCCTCAGTCCTATCCCTCTCTGTAAGAGATGACATAATGTCTACTACTCCCCACTCCTATTAGAGATGGCATAATGTCTACTACTCCCCACTCCTATAAGAGATTACATAATGTCTACTACTCCCCACTCCTATCCCTCTGTGTAAGAGATTACATAATGTCTACTACTCCCCACTCCTATAAGAGATTACATAATGTCTACTACTCCCCACTCCTATTAGAGATGGCATAATGTCTACTACTCCCCACTCCTATAAGAGATGACATAAGGTCTACTACTCTCCACTCCTATAAGAGATTACATAAAGTCTGCTACTCCTCAGTCCTATCCCTCTCTGTAAGAGATGACATAATGTCTACTACTCCCCACTCCTATAAGAGATGGCATAATGTCTACTACTCCCCACTCCTATTAGAGATGGCATAATGTCTACTACTCCCCACTCCTATTAGAGATGACATAATGTCTGCTACTCCCCACTCCTATCCCTCTCTGTAAGAGATGACATAATGGCTACTACTCCCCACTCCTATAAGAGATTACATAATGTCTACTACTCCCCACTCCTATCCCTCTGTGTAAGAGATTACATAATGTCTACTACTCCCCACTCCTATTAGAGATGACATAATGTCTACTACTCCCCACTCCTATAAGAAATTACATAATGGCTACTACTCCTCAGTCCTATCCCTCTCTGAAAGAGATGACATAATGGCTACTACTCCTGAATCCTATCCCGCTCATATTGAGTTGTTTGCTCTATAACCTGTTAGTTCATATGCCTTGACACAGTGATATAAACAGTAGGCCTAAAGGCTGAGACAATAAGAAGACACAGTGGCAGAATAAATTCAGTCACAACTTTGGTTCATCACAAAACCGGAGAGCAACATCTGTCTGGTGAAGTCCACAAAGCATATTGCATGTAACAAACAGTTACATGACCTACAGCACGGTCAAACAAGTGAATGTTTCCTACATTTTCAGACTACTAAACTATTGATTTAGAACCACAGAGAGTTACCTCAAGTCACAATGAAAACAGGAGCTGCCTCCACTATTCCAGCACCATCATCTAATCACCTAAACTTCGTGACAACTAAAATATACCCAAAACTATTTAGTCCAAATCAACTTGCCTAGTTAAATAAAGGTTAAATACATTTTTTATTAAAAAACATAAGCTAAATATGTGGCTGTCCATGATATTGTTTTATGTGTGTGTGTGTGTGTGTGTGTGTGTGTGTGTGTGTGTGTGTGTGTGTGTGTGTGTGTGTGTGTGTGTGTGTGTGTGTGTGTGTGTGTGTGTGTGTGTGTGTGTGTGTTCCTGCAAGTAGAAAAAGACATGTTTGACACCCTACTTATAGACAATCACAATGCCATCCTCCTCTCTTTCATGTTGCCTAAATGGTCTATCATTCTGTTGGTTTCTGTTGTCCTAGGCTACCTGGCTAAAATGCCCGGCCAGCTAGTCAACATTAGCCCACTACATCTAGCTAATGTTCAATTTCCATTCTCTCAGGCCAGGGGCACAAATGTATGAATCAGAATTGTCATTATAATCATTGGCCAGTAGGGAGAATTATGTCTAGTCCAAATCCCTATCTCCATCCATGGCTAATTTAGGAAAGGGACAATTTTAGCTAGCTAGCTATCCACTGGCAGACAACAACACAACGAGATGGCAACAACTCAAGTTTTTTCTGTAAATTATGTTTTTGCTTTTGGTGTGATGTGATGTGATTCACAGGATCGTTCACAGTTGAGCTCACTCAGTTTAGCTCAACGATGATTGGCTATTATTATTAGTATTATTTTATCAAGGGAGGCCAAATGCTCACTGGCTTCCCTTGTATTCAATGCAACAATATCATAGTATTTCTGACCAGGCAGCATCCGATAGATAGAACCCAACAAGTGAAGCCTATGTTAGCTTGGCGTTAGCAGCTCTTGTGTCAAACACACATTAGTTTACAATGGCGTCATGCACACTGGCATTTTCCAGCCCTAACGCCTAGTTCGGCAGGTTACCCGTCTTGTCAGCTCGCTTGCGCTCAGATGTGCGGGGGTGGAAATATTTGAGTTGTGTTCTTAAAAACATGATCCAAAAGGCCAATTTCAGGCAGCGCTGATCGGGATATTTAGGTCCAACCAAAAGCTGTTTTTTAGCGGTAACGCTGTTGGTTATGGCATGAATTCTGACAGCGGAACCACAGCATATCCAGCCGTGATGTACACTGCCCATATGAACATGGAACAACAGTAGCCTAATGTGCTTTTGGTGCCTGTATACTTCATATTTAGAAACATTAAAAAAACGAATGTTTTTCCCTAATTTTGTTTTATTTGGTTAAAAACCAAGCATAGTGTCACGCCCTGACCTTAGAGATTCCTTTTATTCTCTATTTTGTTAGGTCAGGGTGGGAAATCTATGTTTCTATTTCTTTGTTGGCCGGGTATGGTTCCCAATCAGAGGCAGCTGTCTATCATTGTCTCTGATTGGGGATCATACTTAGGCAGCCTTTTTTTCCACCTTTAGTTTGTGGGATCTTGTTTTTGGTACTGTGCTGTGTAGCCCTACTGAACGGTACGTTTTCGTTTGTATTTGTTTTGTTTCGGTGTTCATTAAATAAATTAAAATGTTTGCCTACCACGCTGCACCTTGGTCCGATCCTTCCATCAACGAGCGTAACACATAGCCTCCCCTCCCCTCAATGAAGGCTTTGTCCTGCCCAGTGCAATCGCTAAGTAGTCAAGGCTGTCGATAGAGGGTTTGGCTCCTGAGACCGCTTGGAAATACATAATCACCAAAGCTTTAAACCTCTCTAGGGTAGGGGGGGGGGTATTTGCACGGCCGGATAAAAAACGTACCCGATTTAATCTGGTTATTACTACTGCCCAGAAACTAGAATATGCATATAATTGTTTGATTTGGATAGAAAACACCCTAAAGTTTCTAAAACTGTTTGAATGGTGTCTGTGAGTATAACAGAACTCATTTGGCAGGCAAAAACCTGAGAAGATTCTGTACAGGAAGTGCCCTCTCTGACCATTTCTTGGCCTTCTACACTCTCTTTATTGAAAACTGAGGATCTCTGCTGTAACGTGACACTTTGTGAGGCTCCCATAGGCTCTCAGAAGGCGGCAGAACATTGAACGATGACTTTGCAGGCCATGGCTGAAAAACAGTAGCGCATTTGGTAAGTGGTCGATCTGAGAACAATGAGACGGGCGCGCGTGTGCACGTGAAGAGTCCATTTTAGATTTTCAGTCTTTGAACGAAAACAGGGTTTCCCGGCCGGAATATTATCGCTTTTTTACGAGAAAAATCGCATAAAAATTTATTTTAAACAGCGGTTGACATGCTTCGAAGTACGGTAATGGAATATTTTGAAATTTTTTGTCACGATATGCGCCGGGCGCGTTACCCTTCGTTACCCTTCGGATAGTGTCTTGAACGCACGAACAAAACAGAGGATATTTGAACATAACTATGGATTATTTTGAACCAAACCAACATTTGTTATTGAAGTAGAAGTCCTGGGAGTGCATTCTGACGAAGAACAGCAAAGGTAATCCAATTTTTCTTATAGTAAATCTGAGTTTGGTGAGTGCCAAACTTGGTGGGTGTCAAAATAGCTAGCCCGTGATGGCGAGCTATCTACTCAGAATATTGCAAAATGTGCTTTTGCCGAAAAGCTATTTTAAAATCGAACATAGCGATCGCATAAAGGAGTTCTGTATCTATAATTCTTAAAATAATTGTTATGTTTTTTGTGAACGTTTATCGTGAGTCATTTAGTAAATTCACCGGAAGTTTGCGGTGGGTATGCTAGTTCTGAACGTCACATGCTAATGTAAAAAGCTGTTTTTTGATATAAATATGAACTTGATTGAACAAAACATGCATGTATTGTATAACATAATGTCCTAGGAGTGTCATCTGATGAAGATCATCAAAGGTTAGTGCTGCATTTAGCTGTGGTTTGGGTTTTTGTGACATTATATGCTAGCTTGAAAAATGGGTGTTTCATTATTTCTGGCTGGGTACTCTGCTGACATAATCTAATGTTTTGCTTTCGTTGTAAAGCCTTTTTGAAATCGGACAGTGTGGTTAGATTAACGAGAGTCTTGTCTTTAAAATGGTGTAAAATAGTCATATGTTTGAGAAATTGAAGTAATAGCATTTCTAAGGTATTTGAATATCGCGCCACGGGATTCCACTGGCTGTTGAGTAGGTGGGACGATTTCGTCCCACATACCCTAGAGAGGTTTTCAAATATAAAGTTGGACAGGAGTAAAACAGTAAACTGATACTCTTTTTATCTACTCATTGTAGGCAGGCTCACATTATTTTAGCCATGCAGATTCCGTTTTGGATGTGCTTATAACCCTCCCTAGTCTGCATTGTTTTATTATTGAATGCCCACGAGGAGAAATGATGGTGACTAAGTCTGACATAGCTTATTTAAAACAAGTTTGTTGTTTCGTTTTGTTTAGAATTTGAGATTATAATGATTTGTTTTCTTTTTAGGCCTTGTCAATAATGATTTTAAATCTTGCTGATTGACAATGTTTGGCATGTCCATGCTCAGACATAATTTAATTTATAGTAGGCATAGCCCCAATATCAGTGAGAATGTTATTGAAGACATGCAATGACTTAGAACAATGTGGACTCAAATGGGTTCAAGTTAACGTATTTAGCAAAGACAGGTCTGCATGTTGTTATTTCGTTTCTGTAAGCTATTTAACGAACTTTAACCGATGAACACTGGAATTGGAGTTGTTTCCAAGGCAACACATAAAAGAACGTGAGAACACAACTTGAAGCAACCATATATTTCCCAGGGAGCACGTTCTGATTGGCCAGAGAGGGGCCAAGCCTTGACACACCCACAACTTGTTTATTAATCAAAACCTAATCAAAGGCTTGGTGAAAACCTAATCAAAACCTAACCGGCGCAAATGCCAGCAATTACGCCATTAATTGTGATAGTGAAAATAGCACAGGCCTTTCCTTTCTGAGTAGAGTGGTTTTAACCAGAGTAGAGTGGTTTTAACCAGAGTAGAGTGGTTTTAACCAGAGTAGAGTGGTTTTAACCAGAGTGGAGTGGTTTCACCAGAGTAGAGTGGTTTTAACCAGAGTAGAGTGGTTTTAACCAGAGTAGAGTGGTTTTAACCAGAGTAGAGTGGTTTTAACCAGAGTAGAGTGGTTTTAACCAGAGTAGAGTGGTTTTACCAGAGTAGAGTGGTTTCACCAGAGTGGAGTGGTTTCACCAGAGTGGAGTGGTTTCACCAGAGTGGAGTGGTTTCACCAGAGTGGAGTGGTTTCACCAGAGTAGAGTGGTTTTAACCAGAGTAGAGTGGTTTCACCAGAGTAGAGTGGTTTCACCAGAGTAGAGTGGTTTCACCAGAGTAGAGTGGTTTCACCAGAGTAGAGTGGTTTTAACCAGAGTAGAGTGGTTTCACCAGAGTAGAGTGGTTTTAATCAGAGTAGAGTGGTTTCACCAGAGTGGAGTGGTTTCACCAGAGTAGAGTGGTTTTAACCAGAGTAGAGTGGTTTCACCAGAGTAGAGTGGTTTCACCAGAGTAGAGTGGTTTTAACCAGAGTAGAGTGGTTTCACCAGAGTAGAGTGGTTTCACCAGAGTGGAGTGGTTTCACCAGAGTAGAGTGGTTTTACCAGAGTAGAGTGGTTTTAACCAGAGTAGAGTGGTTTCACCAGAGTAGAGTGGTTTCACCAGAGTAGAGTGGTTTTAACCAGAGTAGAGTGGTTTTAACCAGAGTAGAGTGGTTTTAACCTGAGTAGAGTGGTTTTACCAGAGTAGAGTGGTTTTAACCAGAGTAGAGTGGTTTCACCAGAGTGGAGTGGTTTTAACCAGAGTAGAGTGGTTTCACCAGAGTGGAGTGGTTTCACCAGAGTAGAGTGGTTTCACCAGAGTAGAGTGGTTTCACCAGAGTAGAGTGGTTTTAACCAGAGTAGAGTGGTTTCACCAGAGTGGAGTGGTTTCACCAGAGTGGAGTGGTTTCACCAGAGTAGAGTGGTTTCACCAGAGTAGAGTGGTTTTACCAGAGTAGAGTAGAGTGGTTTCACCAGAGTAGAGTGGTTTCACCAGAGTAGAGTGGTTTCACCAGAGTAGAGTGGTTTCACCAGAGTAGAGTGGTTTTAACCAGAGTAGAGTGGTTTCACCAGAGTAGAGTGGTTTTAACCAGAGTAGAGTGGTTTCACCAGAGTAGAGTGGTTTCACCAGAGTAGAGTGGTTTCACCAGAGTAGAGTGGGTTTCACCAGAGTAGAGTGGTTTCACCCAGAGTGGAGTGGTTTTAACCAGAGTAGAGTGGTTTTAACCAGAGTAGAGTGGTTTCACCAGAGTAGAGTGGTTTCACCAGAGTAGAGTGGTTTTAACCAGAGTAGAGTGGTTTCACCAGAGTAGAGTGGTTTTAACCAGAGTAGAGTGGTTTTAACCAGAGTAGAGTGGTTTTAACCAGAGTAGAGTGGTTTCACCAGAGTAGAGTGGTTTCACCAGAGTAGAGTGGTTTCACCAGAGTAGAGTGGTTTCACCAGAGTAGAGTGGTTTCACCAGAGTAGAGTGGTTTTAACCAGAGTAGAGTGGTTTTAACCAGAGTAGAGTGGTTTCACCAGAGTAGAGTGGTTTCACCAGAGTAGAGTGGTTTTACCAGAGTAGAGTGGTTTCACCAGAGTAGAGTGGTTTCACCAGAGTAGAGTGGTTTCACCAGAGTAGAGTGGTTTCACCAGAGTAGAGTGGTTTCACCAGAGTAGAGTGGTTTTAACCAGAGTAGAGTGGTTTTAACCAGAGTAGAGTGGTTTTAACCAGAGTAGAGTGGTTTCACCAGAGTAGAGTGGTTTCACCAGAGTAGAGTGGTTTCACCAGAGTAGAGTAGTGGTTTTAACCAGAGTAGAGTGGTTTCACCAGAGTAGAGTGGTTTCACCAGAGTAGAGTGGTTTCACCAGAGTAGAGTGGTTTCACCAGAGTAGAGTGGTTTTAACCAGAGTAGAGTGGTTTCACCAGAGTAGAGTGGTTTTAACCAGAGTAGAGTGGTTTTACCAGAGTAGAGTGGTTTCACCAGAGTAGAGTGGTTTCACCAGAGTAGAGTGGTTTTAACCAGAGTAGAGTGGTTTTAACCAGAGTAGAGTGGTTTCACCAGAGTAGAGTGGTTTTAACCAGAGTAGAGTGGTTTCACCAGAGTAGAGTGGTTTTAACCAGAGTAGAGTGGTTTTAACCAGAGTAGAGTGGTTTTAACCAGAGTAGAGTGGTTTCACCAGAGTAGAGTGGTTTCACCAGAGTAGAGTGGTTTCACCAGAGTAGAGTGGTTTCACCAGAGTAGAGTGGTTTCACCAGAGTAGAGTGGTTTTAACCAGAGTAGAGTGGTTTCACCAGAGTAGAGTGGTTTTAACCAGAGTAGAGTGGTTTCACCAGAGTAGAGTGGTTTTAACCAGAGTAGAGTGGTTTTAACCAGAGTAGAGTGGTTTTACCAGAGTAGAGTGGTTTCACCAGAGTAGAGTGGTTTCACCAGAGTAGAGTGGTTTTACCAGAGTAGAGTGGTTTCACCAGAGTAGAGTGGTTTCACCAGAGTGGAGTGGTTTCACCAGAGTAGAGTGGTTTAACCAGAGTAGAGTGGTTTCACCAGAGTAGAGTGGTTTTAACCAGAGTAGAGTGGTTTCACCAGAGTGGAGTGGTTTCACCAGAGTGGAGTGGTTTCACCAGAGTAGAGTGGTTTTAACCAGAGTAGAGTGGTTTTAACCAGAGTAGAGTGGTTTTAACCAGAGTAGAGTGGTTTTAACCAGAGTAGAGTGGTTTCACCAGAGTAGAGTGGTTTCACCAGAGTAGAGTGGTTTAACCAGAGTAGAGTGGTTTAACCAGAGTAGAGTGGTTTCACCAGAGTAGAGTGGTTTCACCAGAGTAGAGTGGTTTTAACCAGAGTAGAGTGGTTTCACCAGAGTAGAGTGGTTTCACCAGAGTGGAGTGGTTTCACCAGAGTGGAGTGGTTTCACCAGAGTAGAGTGGTTTTAACCAGACCTTTCCTTTCCTTTGTCAGGGTAAAGTTAGCTGAAGGTCCTGACATTCTTCATACCCAAGATAATGAACTGAGAGTTGGGTTTCACAAAGCAAAGGCTGGGACCCAGCATAAAGACGGACCCTTAACATCCAAAACACAAGAGCATTTGAAGCCAAATGAAATCAATGGAACACATAAAAGTCCTCCTGGAGTCTTTGTTTATAACCAAATGATTCTACAGTACGTAACCAAGCAACATTCTTGTGGGACTGTTATGGTTTGTCTCCTTGGTGATCTTCATGAAGAAAGAACAGGAGTAAATGACAGAATTATATCATTATTGATAACCCAAAGCACTTTCACCAGGTGATGGAGAGAAGGTCAATAAACAAGAACAATAATTGTATCTGAAAACACACAAATTACTTGGAAAGTATTTAAAGTGCTCTCGGAAAGTATTTAGACCCCTTGACTTTTTCCACATTTTCTTACGTTACAGCCTTATTCTAAAACGGATTACATTGTTTTTTTCCACGCTCATCAATCTACACACAATGCCCCATAATGACGAAGCAAAAACAGTATTTTAGAGAAAAAAAAGGCAAAAACCTATTTTTTTCAATTTTCGCCTAAAATGACATACCCAAATCTAACTGCCTGTAGCTCAGGACCTGAAGCAAGGACATGTATATTCTTAATACCATTTCAAAGGACCATTTTGAAGTTTGTGGAAATGTGAAAGTAATGTAGGAGAATATAACACATTAGATCTGGTAAAACATAATACAAAGAAAAAAAACA
Source organism: Salmo trutta (assembly GCF_901001165.1). NCBI lineage: Eukaryota > Metazoa > Chordata > Actinopteri > Salmoniformes > Salmonidae > Salmo > Salmo trutta. The sequence goes on along the minus strand of NC_042957.1, from coordinate 4,668,056 downwards.
TGCAATTTCAAAATTTTCATCATCTTTGAAATTCAAGAGAAAGGCCATTATATCACTTAGGAGTCTAGGCGCAATTTAGATTTTGGCCACTAGATGGCAGCAGTTTTAGACTGATCCAATGAACCATTGCATTACTGTTCAAAATGTTGTATGAGTCTGCCCAAATGTGCTGAATTTGTCAATTGATACATTTTCAAGTACATAGCTATAGAGAACATACAAAAATGATATGGTAATAAAAAATGTACAGTTTACACACTCCCAGGAATGTCATTAATGATAAACAAAGATTTATTTGATCAAACAAAACTATGCTACATTTTATTTCTGGGACCCTGAGGATGACAAATCAGAGCAAGATTGGTGAATGTAAGTACATTATTTACCTTCAGAAGTGAATGTGTCAAACCAGTTGCCGTGATAAAAGTTTTTTGCTGTTGTTCACGCTCCTCAAACAATAGCATGGTATTCTTTCTACTGTAAATTGGACAGTGCAGTTAGATTAACAAGAATTTAAGCTTTCTGCACATATAAGACATGTCTATGTCCCGGAATGTTGGCTGTTACTTACAACGTTATTTTAGTCACATTAGCGCACGTTAGCAACAACCGTCCCGGTATAGGGACACCAATCCCGTAGAGGTTTTAAAAGAAAAAATGTAAATATCACATTTACATAAGTATTCAGACCCTTTACTCAGTACTTTATTGAAGCACCTTTGACAGCGATTACAGCCTCGAGTCTTTTGGATATGACGCTACAAGCTTGGCACACCTATATTTGGAGAGTTTCTCCCATTCTGCTCTGCAGATCCTCTCAAGTTCTGTCAGGCTGGACGGGGAGCGTCGCTGCACAGCTTTTTTCAGGTCTCTCCAGAGATGTTTAATCAGGTTCAAGTTCGGGCTCTGGCTGGGCCACTCAAGGACATTGAGACTTGTCCCGAAGCCACTCCTGCGTTGTCTTGGTCATGTGCTTAGGGTTGTTGTCCTGTTGGAAGGTAAACCTTCGCCCCAGTCTGAAGTCCTGAGTGCTCTGCAGCAGGTTTCCAAAATGGATCTCTCTGTACTTTGCTCCATTAATTTCTCCCTCAATCCTGAGTAGTCACCCATTCCCTCCCGCTAAAAAACATCCCCACAGCATGATGCTGCCACCACCATGCTTCACTATAGTTTCCTCAAGACATGACACTTGGCATTCAGGCCACAGAGTTCATTCTTGATTTCATCAGAACAGAGAATCTTGTTTCTCATGGTCTGCAAGTCTTTAGTTGCCTTTTGGCAAACTCCAAGCAGACTGTCATGTGCCTTTTACTGAGGAGTGGCTTCCGTCTGGCCACCATACCATATAGGCGTGATTGGTGGAGTGCTGCAGAGATGGTTGTCCTTCTAGAAGGTTCTCCCATCTCCACAGAGGAACTCTGGAGCTCTGTCAGAGTGACCATCAAGTTTTTGGTCACATCCCTGACCAAGGCCCTTCTCCCCCAATTTGTCAGTTTGGCCGGGCGGCCAGCTCTAGGATGAGTCTCTGTGGTTCCAAATTCTTCCATTTTAGAATGACAGAGGGCACTGTGTTCTTGGGGAACTTCAATGCTGCGGAAAGTTTTTGGTACCCTTCCCCAGATCTGTGCCTCGACACAATGCTCTCTCGGAGTTCTACGGACAATTCCTTCGACCTCATGGCTTGGTTTTTGATCTGACATGCACTGTCAACTGTGGGACCTTATATAAACAGGCGTGTGCCTTTCCAAATCATGTCGAATCAATTGGAATTTACCACAGGTGGACTCCAATCAAGTTGTAGAAACATCTCAAGGATGATCAATGGAAACAGGATGCACCTGAGTTTAATATCAAGTCTCATAGCAAAGGGTCTGAATACTTATGTAAATAAGGTATCCATTTTTTTGTTTTTTATAAATTTGCAAACATTTCTAAAAACCTGTTTTCGCTTCATAATTATGGGGTAGTGTGTGTAGATTGATGAGAGGACAAAAACAATGTAATCCATTTCAGAATAAGGCTGTAACGTAAACAAAATGTGGAGAAAGTACTGGGGTCGTAATACTTTCTGAATGCACTGTATACTCGAACAGATAAATAACGATGACATTATTTGGCCCTAAAACCAGAGATCATTTAAGTTTTGTTAGTAGATATTAACAGATGCTATAAAGTTGATAGCAACCACACACAGAGAAATATGCACACACACAAACACACACAACCACACACATACATGCAAACGCACACACACACACACATACGTGCAAATGCACACACACACGACCACACTCAGACACACGCACACACAGAGTACTGTAGGCAGACACCCAAGCTCCTCCTCACCAACAACATCTATGACGTACTGTATGTAGCCTACTGTAGAGAATACTAGAATCCCTCATAGGCCACTTTCCATGCTATAGTTAGATAGCTACCCACATGGTGGGGCAGGAATATGTCCTGTTAAATAACTCTCCACTGTCAATCTAAAGCTTAGAGCAAGTAGGTTCAGTAGTTGACTTGACAGAGCCAAAGCTCTGTTATAACTGCTGCTTTCCGCACACACACACACACACACACACACACACACACACACACACACACACACACACACACACACACACACACACACACACACACACACACACACACACACACACACAGGGCTCAGTGAAATCATTACACCCATGATTGATCATAACTCACAGAGCGCTGTATCTGATTAGTGGAAACCAAGAATGCTCTCAGGACTGGTCTGCCGGTTTTGACTAGCAGAATGGACTTTCGTAGCAGGTTAGGAGAACTCAGAGAATTAACTTGGCAGGTTAGAAGAACTCATGCAGCAGGTTAGGAGAACTCAGATAATTAACTTGGCAGGTTAGAAGAACTCATGCAGCAGGTTAGGAGAATTAATGTATGACTCAACCACAGGGGCCAGAGATGACTCAACCACAGGGGCCAGGGCATGACTCGACCACAGGGGCCAGGGCATGACTCGACCACAGGGGCCAGATAATGACTCGACCACAGGGGCCAGAGATGACTCAACCACAGGGGCCAGAGATGACTCAACCACAGGGGCCAGAGAATGACTC
>NC_042957.1:4582458-4659958 GCF_901001165.1 Salmo trutta | reverse complement strand
TATTGCAACCAGGGCCTGCATGTGTTACTGCTAAATTGCTTTCTGTACACTGTACTGCACGATTGTAGCGGGTTTAGCAACACGTTAGTTCTAGTAGCTATGTTGACTATGACATTAGCTAATATCGTGACAAAGACGTAGGCTGTGTGCAACGGTTAGCGGTTATGGAATGAAGGTTTGGCTTGGAAAGGTTTTTTTCACCTGGTCGCGCTTAGATGCGAGAAGGAATTATACAACGAGCAAAGATCATGTAGTTTCTATGTGGCAGCTATGAAAGGGTGATCAGGTGTGTATTCATTCTGCCGATTCTGTTAAAATGTTTCTTAAAACGGAAGCAAACGGAACAGAAACGAGGATAAACCTACCTACATTTGTTCAATAGAAACTCTCATTAGCAGCTGTTTGGACTAATGATTACACCCTAGATCAGCTAGATGCAGGCAAGTGTGTGCAAGGCAGTATTGAATGTGTCACTGTCACCTTGATTACAAAAACATTTCTCTCTCGACCTGTGTGCACCTACCTTATAAACTTTCATTCATAGGCTAGGTTGTAGCAACCTCAATGATGGGTTTAATTAAGGAAAATTTGAGTATCATGTAGTAGCCTAAACCTATCGCTGTTACATTGAACTGGATGAATGGAATATGAATGACAATTTTTTTTTTTAGGTCCTCCCTAATCTCAAACGGCACCAACCGCCACTGCCGGAAATAAAACATTGGAGAGGAGTGTCTAGGAGAGGGTCAAAGGTTGTATTACTAAAAAGAAGCTTGAGGGTGGTCAGGGCCAGGAAGGAAAAGCATCAGAAATATAAAGGAATAATGATGTGATGGCCAGTTAACAAGGTTTTCCTGGTTAGAAATACTTTACCTGACATACAGGTACAATACACAGGTTTTAGGCCATCATTTTCCTTCCTGTTGCATCATGGGGTGCGGCGGGCCGCGTGATCAAATCAAACTAAATCACAGAAAAGTAGCAACTAGCAGGCTGAAAGATTAAATGTTTATTCATGTAAAAGTAGCAGCTAGCAGAATTAAGGATGAAATGTCTATTCCTGTAAAAGTAGCAGCTAGCAGGCTGAAAGATGAAATGTTTATTCATGTAAAAGTAGCAGCTAGCAGAATTAAGGATGAAATGTCTATTCCTGTAAAAGTAGCAGCTAGCAGGCTGAAAGATGAAATGTCTATCCCTGTAAAAGTAGCAGCTAGCAGGCTGAAAGATGAAATGTTTATTCATGTAAAAGTAGCAGCTAGCAGAATTAAGGATGAAATGTCTATTCCTGTAAAAGTAGCAGCTAGCAGGCTGAAAGATGAAATGTCTATCCCTGTAAAAGTAGCAGCTAGCAGGCTGAAATGTGTATTCATGCGGCAGGCTGTACATTTGGCTGTGTGTGTGTTTATTTAAACTACGAAGCACGTTCCTCTAGTGCCTCAAAGGGTCTTCAGTCTGGGGCTTCAGGACCGCTGCAACGCTCGCTGCCAAGTCCCACAGACCTTCTCTTGCTCGCACCCCACTCTCTCTCAGCTCTGAGGCTCTGATCGCACGGCCAGCTTTGAAACCTGAGAAACCTGGACAAACCAACTCTGAAGGTATAGGCTGTGTCCAAAATTGAACCCTATTCCCTAGATATGCACTACGTAGGGAATAGGGTGTCATTCGGGACACATATCATAAGCCAGGCGCTCCCTTTCACAAGAAAAGAGGGTTGTTAAATTAAAGGCTTTTTCTGCTTCTTCTTTCAAAAAATACCTCTTTCTTGCCACTGTAAAGTGTGTATTTTGAAGAAGCTCAAATCTGCTTCAAAGTTCTACAGTGTGTTCTCGACAAGGGGCATATGAGCCGGGGGGGGGGACAAGGGGGAAATGGCCCCCGCCTCCCAATAAAAATAATAAAATAAAAAAAACGATGACTTTTATTTTGAAAAACAAGTCACTGGATTTGTTGAAGGACTTTTATTTTGAAAAGGCCTCTGCTGCTGGAACGAAAGTCACTTCCCTGCCCCCACTGACGACTGCTTCGTTCCCCCTCTGGGTTGTTTCAAGCAGTGTGGCAGTAAGACAAGTTGTGTGCAGCACCACCATCACTAGTCACCACACCGGAGGAAAGTCATTGTTGTTGGAAACAACAAAGTACGTTTCATTAAAAAGTGTATGAATGTGAATAAACTCTAATATGCTAGAAAAAAACGTGCGCAACTATAAAGCTTTCTCCTGGCTAGTAACTAGTTAGCTTTACATTTATAAAGCTTTCTCCTGGCTAGTAACTAGTTAGCTTTACATTTATAAAGCTTTCTCCTGGCTAGTAACTAGTTAGCTTTACATTTATAAAGCTTTCTCCTGGCTAGTAACTAGTTAGCTTTACATTTATAAAGCTTTCTCCTGGCTAGTAACTAGTTAGCTTTACATTTATAAAGCTTTCTCCTGGCTAGTAACTAGTTAGCTTTACATTTATAAAGCTTTCTCCTGGCTAGTAACTAGTTAGCTTTACATTTATAAAGCTTTCTCCTGGCTAGTAACTAGTTCGCTTTACATTTATAAAGCTTTCTCCTGGCTAGTAACTAGTTAGCTTTACATTTACATTTTAGTCATTTTTTTTTTTTTTTAGCTGTGTCAGGTTTTTTTCTAACTACCTAACGCTGGGTAATTCTGGCTGTGTGAAAATCTGATGAATGTGAATGTTTTGAAGAATACTAGCTAGCTATAGAATTACTTGCACAATCACTGTCTGTCTTCATCATAGGGTCAGCAAGTTAGCAAGGCATGTTGCACCAGTCAAGTATGGGGTATATCCATGTCCCTGTTCAGTATGGGGTGATATCCATGTGTTCAGTATGGGGTATATCCATGTCCCTGTTCAGTATGGGGTGATATCCATGTGTTCAGTATGGGGTGATATCCATGTCCCTGTTCAGTATGGGGTGATATCCATGTCCCTGTTCAGTATGGGGTGATATCCATGTCCCTGTTCAGTATGGGGTATATCCATGTCCCTGTTCAGTATGGGGTGATATCCATGTGTTCAGTATGGGGTGATATCCATGTCCCTGTTCAGTATGGGGTGATATCCATGTGTTCAGTATGGGGTGATATCCATGTCCCTGTTCAGTATGGGGTGATATCCATGTGTTCAGTATGGGGTGATATCCATGTCCCTGTTCAGTATGGGGTATATCTATGTCCCTGTTCAGTATGGGGTATATCTATGTCCCTGTTCAGTATGGGGTGATATCCATGTCCCTGTTCAGTATGGGGTGATATCCATGTCCCTGTTCAGTATGGGGTGATATCCATGTCCCTGTTCAGTATGGGGTGATATCCATGTCCCTGTTCAGTATGGGGTGATATCCATGTCCCTGTTCAGTATGGGGTGATACCCATGTCCCTGTTCAGTATGGGGTGATATCCATGTCCCTGTTCAGTATGGGGTGATATCCATGACCCTGTTCAGTATGGGGTGATATCTATGTGTTCAGTATGGGGTGATATCCATGTCCCTGTTCAGTATGGGGTGATATCCATGTCCCTGTTCAGTATGGGGTGATATCCATGTCCCTGTTCAGTATGGGGTGATATCTATGTGTTCAGTATGGGGTGATATCCATGTCCCTGTTCAGTATGGGGTGATATCCATGTCCCTGTTCAGTATGGGGTGATATCTATGTGCCTGTTCAGTATGGGGTGATCTATAGTAAGGAGAGGTCACAGAGGATAAAAGACAATAGAACACATCTTATACAACCTAATCCTATAACCCCTGTTTCCATCAGGTCTGTAAAGAGTACATACTGAACTAAATCGATCAATCTCTAGGTATGTGTGTGTGTGTGTGTGTAACAGCATCACAGTCTGTTTCCATAACGTGTACAGGATACAGGCTCCACAAATCGCTTAATGGAGAGACCGATCGACAGACCAATCTCTAGATGGGTGGGAGTTAGCGCCCCACTAAAAGCCAAAACAGTAGCTTAGCCTCAGAACATGAAGTGTTTTTTTTTTCCCCTTTTAAAAAGGGAGGCTCCCTTTTTTTTCTCACCATAAAAGAAAACCCCAGAAAACAACACGCGGTAAACCATGCCACAACGCTGGAACAAATTAGGCCCCAACTGCAGTAACTAATCAACCCGGACATAATTTACAGGAGAGAGAGTGACACTTAAAGCCACAATCTGGAATTTGTGTTCCAAACCAACAGCTCTCAATCTCAACACACGAGACGACTGGATGGCTTGAAAAAGACCCAATCTGGGATATTTTATTTGAGAGAGTGGTTACATTTCACCAGCCCGGGGGTCTCAACTTAAGTGGTGGAGGCCAGGGCTTGAGAAATGTAACCACTCTCAAATTAAAATGTCAAAATATCTCAGATTGTGCCTTTAAAGCCACTGAGCTGTTCTCATGTGTTGAGAGATTTTCCTTTGTACATTTTAGTCATTTAGCAGACGCTCTTATCCAGAGCGACTTACAGTAGTGAATGCATACATTGCATACATTTTTTTTTTGTGTGTACTGGCCCCCCGTGGGAATCGAACCCACAACCCTGGCGTTGCACACACCATGCTGGCGTTGCAAACACCATGCTCTACCAACTGAGCCACAGGGAAGACTTTTTACAGTGAAGAGCTGTTGGTACTACAGTATTACACTCACAGGCTTCTGGAAGAGACAGACACCACGTAGTTGAGTGTGACTTAGCGCTGTCATACTGGAAAACGCGCCATATGAACAGACCGTGTGAGTCCTAAATTATTTCCCCTATATAACGTTCTACTTCAGACCAGAACCCCATGGAACCTGGTCTGAAGTAGAGCATTATAGGTGGCACTACTATAGGGAGCCACTCGAGGCACCGTGTAGCTTAGCAACAAACTTGTCACACTGGAAAGCGGAACACATGAACTACCCTATAGATCAGGCCTGGGCTACTCCAGTCCTCTGATTGGTGTTACACTTTGACCCCCACAGCCCCAGGTAACACACCTGACTCCAATAATCAACTAATCATGATCTTTAGTTTAGAACGCAATTAGTTTAAATCAGGTGTGTTTGCTAGGGATCATGGGGGATGTGTGTGACACCAATCAGGCCCCACGAGGACTGGAGTTGCCCAGGCCTGTTATAGATAGAAGGCGATTATGAAAGTTAATGACAAGTGAAAAGGGAGGGAGGATTTCCTTCAAGTTGGCACTGGCTCTGCTAGGTCCAGCAGAACAGAGTGGATTTCAAGCATCTTCCAGATGGTATGTGGTAGGTAGGATATGCTACTATGGTATATTACCCTCAAATTAAAATCTGGACCTTGAAGCCAGTTCCACTGCTTTTTTATTTTACATTCTTCCTCTGTCAGGGACTGATTTTTGACCTGGGACACCATGTTGGTGCAATTAATTACTAGGTAGAACAGAAAAGCAGCAGTAGTCCAGACCTGGGTAAGATTGGAATACTCCTGGTATCAGAGGAGGCTGGTTGGAGGAGCTATAGGAGGACGGGTTCATTTTATGGCTGGAAGGAAAAAAAAGGAATGAAATGGTTTCCATTGGTTTAAAACTGTTCCATTTACTCCGTTCCAGTCATTACAATGAACCCATCCTCCTATAGCTCCTCCCACCAGCCTCCTCTGCCAGGTATATGCTATATATTGACTTACAGCTGTTTACACGCAGAATGAAACTTTGGAAACTCAACAAAAACAAATCCCAGTGGGATTATCGTTATCTCTTCTGGGAACTGGGTGAATGTGTGTCCCCCAAATTGTGTCACATGGGGCACTGGTCCAAAGTAGTGCACCATCTAGGGAATAGGGCTCTGGTCCAAAGTAGTGCACCATCTAGGGAATAGGGTGCCATTAGGGAGGCAACCAGGAGCAGGGACTTAATGTTATCAACCACATCCCTCTGGCACAGAGCCAGACCACCACTCACTGTCACTTCTCAGTTAGACTACGTCGACAACACTCAGTGTGAAGAAGGCCGACATGACCAATCATTTGAGAGTTAAAATGTCTTAACTTATTTCATTCATTCCTCCTTTCGGTCTCACTAATTTCTCCTCCATTTTCTCTAATTCCTTATCCCCCCTTCATTCTCTGTCTCGCCTTCTCATCTCTCATGTGTCACATCCCCCTCGCTCCCTGTCTCTGTCCTGTTTATGTCCAGCCCAGCACTAGGCCAGGCGTGGACAGTACAGCTCTCAGCCAGCACCATCAATCCCTGCCGCTGTTTGAACAGGCAACACAAACAAAGCTCCCTCCGGGCTCCATGATATGCTGGTCCAGCCCAGCTCCTCTACCCTACCACAGAGCTCCTCTCCCTGGGTATATCCTCTCACAGTCTCCCCGTAACCTGGGGATAACTGCCTCGTTGCTACCAGGCTTTGATGTAACCACCTGACGTGGATTTGTTCTCAAATACAAGGCACCTGCATCTAACAGCGCTGTTGATGGGAAAAACCACACACACACACACACACCCTGTGCTTTTACTGTCTCCAATAGACATAACAGGCCTCTGACCGGTCAATGTTATGACTGGAGATGGGGCTGGGTCAGGGAGGGATGGGGGTGTGGGATGGGGCTGGGTCAGGGAGGGAGGGGCTGGATCAGGGAGGGAGGGGCTTGATCATGGAGGGAGGGCTGTGAGATGGGGCTGGATCAGGGAGGGAGGGGGGTGTGGGATGGATCAGGGAGGGAGGGGGGTGTGGGATGGGGCTGGATCAGGGAGGGATGGGGGTGTGGGATGGGGCTGGATCAGGGAGGGAGGGGTTTCTGTGAATCAGTCCTGAGGCAACTGGACTCAACCATAATACACCACTGCAAAGAAAGACAAATCAGATGTGGTATTAGCAACACCTTAATCCAAACCTACTGCGTATCTACCGTCACAGCACTGGAGAAGGAAGATGTCTAGCAACCCTCCTAGTCTAATATATGTTAGTGGAGCGGTTTCATCATCAGTCCCTGGAGAATTCTTTTTACTATTAGTTCACAGAATTACAATGTCGCCACCTAGTGTTCATGAGGTATATCCGTTCTGTAAAAGGCCAGTCTGGCAGCAGGCATGTTATGCTAGCAGGGTGTGATGATAAAAATGTATCTTACAGATTCAACATTGAAGGCTCTGAAATAGTTTAGGAAAGCAATCTTTATGACAACAAAATGTCAGACATGTCACATCTATTAAGGTAAATAAATACTGCATGTTCACTGAACAACTGTTATACACAACTATAAATCAGTTGTTACTATAAAAGTAACAGATTAAAAAAAACAAAAAAACAATACTCAATCCTCAATACTACCGTTCATTAAGTTAACAATAATGCACCTTAGAAAAATAATCATCTTTTTTTATGGTCATCAATATGTCAATTTATATTTTTACAAGTAATCAGCATTTGTAAAAACATTTCTCCAAGGAGATATGAGCATTTAAAAAAAAAAAAAAGACAAAATAGCAAAAACAAAAAGCTCAATGGAAACATTTTGAAAAGTGTTCCATGTCTTTGGATAGTTTTAGTAATACTTTGACGCAACTGAAACCTTGAGAGATTTTTTTTTAAAGTATATATATATATATATATATATCTCGCTAAAAAACACATACGGTATGTACACACACACACACACAACCAGTCAGAAGTTTGGAAACACCTACTCATTTAATTTTTTTTATTTTTTAATTTTTGCTCTTTTTGCTACATTGTAGAATAATAGAAGACATCAACACTAAGAAATAACACATATGGAATCATGTAGTAACCAAAAGTGTTAAATCAAAATATATTTTATATTTGAGATTCTTCAAAGTAGCCACCCTTTGCCTTGACAGCTTTGCACACTCTTGGCCTTCTCTCAACCAGCTTCATGAGGTAGTCACCTGGAATGCGTTTCAATTAACAGGTGTGAATTGTTAAAAGTTAATATGTGGAATTTTTTTCCTTCTTAATGCATTTGAGCCAATCAGTTGTATTATGACAAGGAAGGGGTGTATACAGAAGATAGCTGTATTTGATAAGAGACCAAGTCCATATTATGGCAAGAACAGCTCAAATAAGTAAAGAGAAACGACAGTCCATTCCTTTGAAGGTAAGTCAATCCGGAATTATTTTATAATGTTGACAGTTTCTTCAAGTGCAGTCGCAAAAACCATCAAGCGCTATGATGAAACTGGCTCTCATGAGGACCGCCACAGGAAAGGGAGACCCAGAGTTACCTCTGCTGCAGAGGATAAGTTCATTAGAGTTACCAGCCTCAGAAATTGCAGCCCAAATAAATGCTTCAGAGTTTAACAGACATCTCAACATCAACTGTTCAGAGGAGACTGCAACATTTCGACCATGAAGGCCTGATTCATGCAAAGAAACCACAACTAAAGGACACCAAGAAGAAGAGGAGATTTGCTTGGGCCAAGAAACACGAGCAATGGACATTAGACCGGTGGAAATCTGTCCTTTGGTCTGATTTTTGGTTCCAACCGCCGTGTCTTAGTGAGATGCAGAGTAGGTGAATGGAGGATCTATGCATGTGTGGTTCCCACCATGAATCATGGAGGAGGTGATGTGGTGGTGCTTTGCTGGTGACACTGTCAGTGATATATTTAAAATTAAAGGCACACTTAACCAGCATGGCTGCCACAGCAGGTTTGCACTTAGTGGGACTATAATTTGGTTTTCAACAGGACAATGTTCCAACACACCTCCAGGCTGTGTAAGGGCTATTTGAGAGTGATGGTATGCTGTATCAGATGACCTGGCCTCCACAGTCACCCGACCTCAACCCAATTGAGATGGTTTGGATGAGTCGGACTGCAGAGTGAAGGAATTTCTGTAAACAAGTGCTCAGCATATGTGGGAACTCCTTCAAGACTGTTGGAAAAGCATTCCTCATGAAGCTGGTTGAGAGAATGCCAAGAGTGTGCAAAGCTGTCATCAAGACAAAGGGTGGCTTCTTTGAAGAATCTGAAATATTCATTTGTTTAACACTTTTTTTGGTTACTACATGATTCCATATGTGTTATTTCTTAGTTTTGATGTCTTCACTATTATTCTACAATGTAGAAAATAGTAAAAATAAAGAAAAACCCTTGAATGTCCAAACTTTTGACTGGTACTGTATTTCAACTTTGACATTATGACCAAAAATCTAAATGTAATCAATTTTAAATGCAGGCTGTAACGCAACAAAATGTGGACAAAGGGGTCTGAATACTTTAAGCCAAGGCACTGTGTGCGTGTGTACATACATAACATATACATACACACATTTCTCTATAAAGAAATGGTATTTGTACAATTAGGCATAAATAGTGGAAGACTTAGGCTGCGTTTCCACAGGCAGCCCAATTATAATTTTTTTTCCCACTAATTGGTCTTTTGACCAATCACGTGAGATCTTTTTCAGAGCTGATCTGATTGGTGAAAAGACCAATTAGTTTTAAAAAAAGATCAGAATTGGGCTGCCTGTGGTCATAAACTGGTGTGTGTGTGTGTGTGTGTCCAGCAGAGCGTCCGTCTCTAAAACCTGGTTTCGTCGAGGACTGCGGGGGCAGAGATGTTCCCATCCTCTGGGTCTGACGGGACCTGTCAATCAAAAACAATCCACCAATCACATTCCAACTAAACACTATTCTGATTAGGGTTGCAAAATTCTAATAACTTTCCCAGAATCCCCAGGTTTTCCAGCGATCTCAGCTGGAGGATTCTCTGCTTATTCCCTTCTGATTTCTAGGCATCTTACAACTGGGATTTCAGGAAATCTGGGAAAGTTACCAGAATATTTTTTTTTAAATCCTGATGCAAAACACAAGCAGACTAACTGTTTGAGTATCCATAGCAACACAACAGATAAATAACTAAAAGAACAAAAACACGCTACATAAATATACACATACAGGTAATAGGAACTACACATAAAGGTTAAAGGGTTAAAAGATTATCACATACATCTTATTCTACATACTGTAGGTGAAAATAACCAGTGTCTAATCATGTAATTTGGAGCGTGGAAAGTTTAGAGGGAAGTGAAAATAGAGCAACAACAGGATTGAGATGAGGGGTGGAGGGTTACGTTTTTATTTCCCCCCCCCAAAAAAACTTTGATCATCTAAAGTCAATTTTTAGCAAAAAATTAAAGATTATTTTAGTAGTACAAAGCTTCCAGGAAATTCCTGGTCAAAAGTGAAAGGTGTTTCAGGAGAGTGAATCCTAACTTAAGACTTGGTCATGCACGGATGTCGAATGGGGAAACTAAAGAGGAAGCTAGGATTCACTCCTAAGAGAATAATGACAGGGAAGCGTGTGGTGATTATTGGTTGGCTGTGCCCCTACCTTTGCCCGTCTGAGGTTCGAGCTAAGAGTGTAGGGGTAATAGGGTATATGGGGTAGTGATCAAGCCTGAGGAGAAGCAGATGGGCAGTCTGGCTTGTTGATTAGAGCCGTGGCCCCGTAGTCCTGCTGCTGCCCAGAGAGCTCTCCGTCCGCCTGGAACATAGTCTTTTTAAAAATTCACCTTCAATTTTTTACATCAGGGGTTAATGGAAGTACTATCATGTTATCATCGCTGTCGGGAAGAAAACCTTGCATGGCAAAAAATGATACATCTCAGGAAAAAAAACAAAAAAACAAATCATCCATGTACAAAGTTGTAAACAAACGGCAACACTTGACACTCTGTCATAACACGTTACGTCACGATCATAACCATGTCATAACAGCTGACATAACACTCATGACCCATATATTTAAAATTATTCTGACATATATTGGGTTATTTTAAGGCTGCTTACATATTTGGTATTTTAGTAGGATCCCCATTAGCTGTTGCAAAAGCAGCAGCTACTCTTCCTGGGGTCCATTAACTACTGAACATGCAGCAGCTACTCTTCCTGGGATCCATTAGATACTGTACATGCAGCAGCTACTCTTCCTGGGGTTCATTAGATACTGAACATGCAGCAGCTACACTTCCTGGGGTTCATTAACTACTGAACATGCAGCAGCTACTCTTCCTGGGGTTCATTAACTACTAAACATGCAGCAGCTACTCTTCCTGGGGTTCATTAGATACTGAACATGCAGCAGCTACTCTTCCTGGGGTTCATTAGATACTGTACATGCAGCAGCTACTCTTCCTGGGGTCCATTAGATACTGAACATGCAGCAGCTACTCTTCCTGGGATCCATTAACTACTGAACATGCAGCAGCTACTCTTCCTGGGGTTCATTAACTACTGAACATGCAGCAGCTACTCTTCCTGGGGTTCATTAGATACTGAACATGCAGCAGCTACTCTTCCTGGGGTTCATTAGATACTGTACATGCAGCAGCTACTCTTCCTGGGGTTCATTAACTACTGAACATGCAGCAGCTACTCTTCCTGGGGTCCATTAGATACTGAACATGCAGCAGCTACTCTTCCTGGGATCCATTAACTACTGAACATGCAGCAGCTACTCTTCCTGGGGTTCATTAACTACTGAACATGCAGCAGCTACTCTTCCTGGGGTTCATTAACTACTGAACATGCAGCAGCTACTCTTCCTGGGGTCCATTAGATACTGAATATGCAGCAGCTACTCTTCCTGGGGTCCATTAACTACTGGACATGCAACAGCTACTCTTCCTGGGGTTCATTAACTACTGAACATGCAGCAGCTACTCTTCCTGGGGTTCATTAACTACTGAACATGCAGCAGCTACTCTTCCTGGGGTTCATTAACTACTGAACATGCAGCAGCTACTCTTCCTGGGGTTCATTAACTACTGAACATGCAGCAGCTACTCTTCCTGGGGTCCATTAGATACTGAACATGCAGCAGCTACTCTTCCTGGGGTCCATTAACTACTGAACATGCAGCAGCTACTCTTCCTGGGGTTCATTAACTACTGAACATGCAGCAGTTACTCTTCCTGGGGTTCATTAACTACTGAACATGCAGCAGCTACTCTTCCTGGGGTTCATTAGATACTGAACATGCAGCAGCTACTCTTCCTGGGGTCCATTAGATACTGAACATGCAGCAGCTACTCTTCCTGGGGTCCATTAACTACTGAACATGCAGCAGCTACTCTTCCTGGGGTTCATTAACTACTAAACATGCAGCAGCTACTCTTCGTGGGGTTCATTAGATACTGAACATGCAGCAGCTACTCTTCCTGGGGTTCATTAGATACTGTACATGCAGCAGCTACTCTTCCTGGGGTTCATTAACTACTGAACATGCAGCAGCTACTCTTCCTGGGGTCCATTAGATACTGAACATGCAGCAGCTACTCTTCCTGGGATCCATTAACTACTGAACATGCAGCAGCTACTCTTCCTGGGGTTCATTAACTACTGAACATGCAGCAGCTACTCTTCCTGGGGTTCATTAACTACTGAACATGCAGCAGCTACTCTTCCTGGGGTCCATTAGATACTGAATATGCAGCAGCTACTCTTCCTGGGGTCCATTAACTACTGGACATGCAACAGCTACTCTTCCTGGGGTTCATTAACTACTGAACATGCAGCAGCTACTCTTCCTGGGGTTCATTAACTACTGAACATGCAGCAGCTACTCTTCCTGGGGTTCATTAACTACTGAACATGCAGCAGCTACTCTTCCTGGGGTTCATTAACTACTGAACATGCAGCAGCTACTCTTCCTGGGGTCCATTAGATACTGAACATGCAGCAGCTACTCTTCCTGGGGTCCATTAACTACTGAACATGCAGCAGCTACTCTTCCTGGGGTTCATTAACTACTGAACATGCAGCAGTTACTCTTCCTGGGGTTCATTAACTACTGAACATGCAGCAGCTACTCTTCCTGGGGTTCATTAACTACTGAACATGCAGCAGCTACACTTCCTGGGGACCATTAACTACTGGACATACAGCAGCTACTCTTTCTGGGGTCCATTAACTACTGAACATGCAGCAGCTACTCTTCCTGGGGTTCATTAGATACTGAACATGCAGCAGCTACTCTTCCTGGGATCCACACAAAACATGATAATACAGAATGACACTGTTGATTTAATCAAATCTTTTTTTTCCTGCCAAGAAGTTTCCTTTTGTTTGAAAGTTTGTTTCTTATATACACGTTGTTGTTGTAATGAATACTTTAGTCATGTTTTTGATTATTATATTTTAAATAAATTGTAGAAAACACACTATAACAGTAATGAAGCATTATAACCATTATGTGTCACTTTATTTGGACTAAATAAAAACACACTTTATGAACACTGTCAAGAAGCATTAAGACCTTCATAATCATCTAAGCCGTACAGGCCCATCCCGTACATGTCCTTATATCAGTCAAAAAGGTGTCTTGTCCTGCTCCTGCATTCGTCCCAGTCATCAGCAACAGAGCATTGGGGCCAGAAGAGGACTGGCCACCCCTCATAGCCTGGTTTATTCCTAGGTTCCGGCCTTTCTTGGGAGTTTTTCCTAGCCACCGTGCTTCTACACCTGCATTGCTTGCTGTTTGGGGTTTTAGGCTGGGTTTCTGTTCAGCACTTCGATATATCAGCTGATGTAAGAAGGGCTATATAAATACATTTGATTTGATTGGGGTAGGTGCATGTCTGACATCAATGTGTGCTCAATTAACAATGATCATTTAATATGGTCAATTTTAGAAAATGTTATATAACATACTGTTGACGAGTAGATTATGGTGTAATGGAATGTTTTGTGTGGAAGGTTTTGTGGGTTTTGACACTTGTCAGTGTCATAACCAGCCATAAAATAAAGCTATATACATTCTGAAAGTATTCCGATCCCTTCTTTTTCTACATTTTGTTACATTACAGCCTTATTCTAAAATTGATAATTAATTTTTTCCCCTCATCAATCTACACACAATACCAAAGCGAAAAACAGAAATACCTTATTTACATAAGTATTCAGACTGCGATTTCAAATTGAGCTCAGATGCATCCTGTTTCCATTGATCATCCTTGAGATGTTTCTACAACTTGTGGTCATTTCAATTGATTGGACATGATTTGGAAAGGCACACACCATGTCTATATAAAAGGTCCCACAGTTGACAGTGCATGTCAGAGCAGAAATCAAGCCATGAGGTCGAAGGAATTGTCCGTAGAGCTCCGAGATAGGATTGTGTCGAGGCACAGATCTGGGGAAGGGTACCAAAACATTTCTGCAGCATTGAAGTTCCCCAAGAACACCGTGGCCTCCATCATTCTAAAATGCAAGAAGTTTGGAACCGCCAAGACTCTTCCTAGAGCTGGTCGCCCGGCCAAACTGAAGAATCCAGAGAGGAGGGCTTTGGTCAGGGAGGTGACCAAGAACCCAATGGTCACTGACAGAGCCCCAGAGTTCCTCTGTGGAGATGGGACAACCATCTCTGCAACGCTCCACCAATCCGGCCTTCATGGTAGAGCGGCCAGACAGAAGCCCCTCAGTAAAAGTCACATGACAGTCCATTTGGAGTTTGCCAAACGGCACTTAAAGGACTCTGACCATGAGAAACAAGATTCTCTGGTCTGTTGAAACCAAGATTTGGTCTGAATGCCAAGCGTCACATCTGGAGGAAACCTGGCACCATCCCTACAGTGAAACATGGATGGCAGCATCATGCATGGACTGGGAGACTAGTCAGGATCGATTGAAAAATGAACACAGCAAAGTACAGAGAGATCCTTGATGAAAACCTGCTCCAGAGCACTCAGGACCTCAGACTGGGGCGAAGGTTCACCTTCCAACAGGACATCAACCCTAAGCACACAGCCAAGACAACACAGGAGTGGCTTCGGGACAAGTCTCTGAATGTCCTTGAGTTGCCCAGCCAGAGCCTGGACTTGAACCCGATCAACATCTCTGGGGAGACCTGAAAATAACTGCACAGCGACGCTCCTCGTCCAACCTGACAGAACTTGAGAGGATTTCCAAAGAAACTCCCCAAATACAGGTGTGCCAAGCGTGTAGCGTCATACCCAAGAAAACAAGGCTGTAAATCGCTGCTGTAAAATGTGATATTTCCATTTTTGTAAAGAAAATTCTGCAAACCTGTTATTGCTTTGTCATTATGGGGTATTGTGTGTAGATTGGTGAAAAAAACAACTATTTAATCAATTTTAGAATAACGATTTAATGTAACAAAATGTGGAAAAAGTCAAGGGGTCTGAATACTTTCCGAATGCACAACCGTTTTAAATATATGTCATGACAGTTATGACCATATTACGACAAGTTACGATAAGTTATGTCAGCTGTTATGACCGTGTCATAACGTTTTATGGCGCAGGATGTCAAGTGTTACCAAAACAAACATACATTTACGAAACTTCAGAAGTTATTTTGAATTGAGGGGCGTTACTGCTTTCAATAAATGAAGGAAAAAAACATTTTTGGGGCAAATGGAGTTACTAGGTTTTCCAAGAGCGACCTGATCTGATCATCCTATTGAGGTCACCTATCAAAGTGGTCAAATTTGACGTCTTCTGACTTTACTGGAATAAACGTGCCAGTCTGAGATAGATAGATAGTGTTAATAACCCCTTACTCACACACACAGAGGACGTTAAACTGACACACACAGAGGACGTTAGACACACACACACAGAGGACGTTAAACTGACACACACACACACACAGAGGACGTTAGACACACACACACAGAGGACGTTAGACAGACACACACACAGAGGACGTTAGACACACACACACAGAGGACGTTAAACAGACACACACACACACACAGAGAGGACGTTAAACAGACACACACACAGAGGACGTTAAACAGACACACACACAGAGGACGTTAGACACACACACAGAGGACGTTAGACACACACACAGAGGACGTTAGACACACACACAGAGGACGTTAGACACACACACAGAGGACGTTAGACACACACACAGAGGACGTTAGACACACACACACACACACACACACACAGAGGACGTTAGACACACACACACACACAGAGGACGTTAGACACACACACACAGGACGTTAAACAGACACACACACAGGACGTTAAACAGACACACACACACACACACACACACACACACGACACAGAGAACATTAAACAGACAGACATGCAATTCAGCATGAGACAAGTTATTCTAGGAGCAACAGCAAAATACTGTAAGGTGACTTTCGGAGCATACTGCACCAGACATGCATACATAGCTACACAGAAATGGATTTAACACACACACTGCCCTAACCCCCCCCCCCCCCTCAACCAGCCCCCCACACTTACAGCTGCCTTGGCTAACTGGTTGGCCTTCTGTCTCTGCAGGTCTGACTTGATGAAGCCTGGAGAGAAGAAATACATTTCTTAAAAAGTGGACATGCATGTTTAGTATTTATGTAAGACTAGTGAGATGTGTGCCAGCCACTTTGATGCCAGCCTGCAACACATCACCCTTCAGCAGATCTCTATACAATTCCATGAACAGGTGTTATACGGTTCAGGTCAGTGGTGTCCAATTAAGACCTAGGTAACCAGGTGTGGGTTCCTAACTAATCAATTAAGACCTAGACAACCAGTTAACCAGGTGAGGGTTCCTAACTAATCAATTAAGACCTAGACAACCAGTTAACCAGGTGTGGGTTCCTAACTAATCAATTAAGACCCAGGTAACCAGGTGTGGGTTCCTAACTAATCAATTAAGACCTAGACAACAAGGTAACCAGGTGTGGGTTCCTAACTAATCAATTAAGACCTAGACAACCAGGTAACCAGGTGTGGGTTCCTAACTAATCAATTAAGACCTAGACAACCAGGTAACCAGGTGTGGGTTCCTAACTAATCAATTAAGACCTAGACAACCAGGTAACCAGGTGTGGGTTCCTAACTAATCAATTAAGACCTAGACAACCAGGTGTGGGTTCCTAACTAATCAATTAAGACCTAGACAACCAGGTAACCAGGTGTGGGTTCCTAACTAATCAATTAAGACCTAGACAACCAGGTGTGGGTTCCTAACTAATCAATTAAGACCTAGACAACCAGGTAACCAGGTGTGGGTTCCTAACTAATCAATTAAGACCTAGACAACCAGGTGTGGGTTCCTAACTAATCAATTAGGACCTAGACAACCAGGTGTGGGTTCCTAACTAATCAATTAGGACCTAGACAACCAGGTGTGGGTTCCTAACTAATCAATTAAGACCTAGACAACCAGGTGAGGGTTCCTAACTAATCAATTAAGACCTAGACAACCAGGTGAGAGTTCCTAACTAATCAATTAAGACCTAGACAACCAGGTGAGAGTTCCTAACTAATCAATTAAGACCTAGACAACCAGGTGAGAGTTCCTAACTAATCAATTAAGACCTAGACAACCAGGTGAGAGTTCCTAACTAATCAATTAGGACCTAGACAACCAGGTGAGAGTTCCTAACTAATCAATTAAGACCTAGACAACCAGGTGAGGGTTCCTAACTAATCAATTAAGACCTAGACAACCAGGTGAGGGTTCCTAACTAATCAATTAAGACCTAGACAACCAGGTGAGAGTTCCTAACTAATCAATTAAGACCTAGACAACCAGGTGAGGGTTCCTAACTAATCAATTAAGACCTAGACAACCAGGTGAGGGTTCCTAACTAATCAATTAAGACCTAGACAACCAGGTGAGAGTTCCTAACTAATCAATTAAAACCTAGACAACCAGGTGAGGGGAGTTCCTAACTAATCAAGACCTAGACAACCAGGTGAGGGTGGGCGTTCCTAACTAATCTGTGAGGGGTGAAAACCCGCAGACACTCCACCCTCAAGGAGGGGAGTTTGATACGTGGATCAGGTGAATACATCATTTGTGTCACTGGGGAAAGGCAGTTGTGTTGCTTGTGAAATAGCATGAAGGAATATTACCTGTAGCAAAGACAGTAAGGTACAGCTTCCACTAGAGGGCACTCAATACAAAAAGGTACACCGTACTAGACATGCACAGTACATAAATCCTTTAATAAAAAAGCTGGAACGACTAATTCATAACACAGTGGTTTATGACTTTGTTAATATTGCAACACTGCGTAGTGCATTAGCTATGGTTCAGATTGACAAGTCAACTCATGACCACCAATTATTTACATGTTTAATTTAACCTTTATTTAACTATAGTTTACCTTAAATACTGCCCATGCAGTAACCCTCTGTTGCTGACCTTTAACCCTTCTAGTCATACAATCAATAAATCATTAACATAAATGAACCTGGGACTTTAGCCCTGGTCTCCAATAACCAGTATGTACTTTAATAAGAGGAGTTTAGGGCTCATTGATTTATAGTTCTCCCCTAAATACTGTCAATGCAGTAACCCTCTGGACTGACCTTTAACCCTTCACATCATTAACATTATCATCTAGTGCAGGGTTTCTCAAACTCAGTCCCGAGGCCCCCACTGGGTACACGTTTTGGTTTTTTTCCCCAGCACTACACAGCTGATTCAAACAAATCAACTAATCATCAATCTTTGATCATTTGAATCAGCTATGTAGTGTTAGGGTCCAGAGGACCGAGTTTAGGGATAGTCTATTGTCACGTTGGTGAACTTGGACTTCAGCCCTGATGTTCTCCAGTAGCCAGTATGGATGTATTTAAGGAATAACACAGCAGCTCTCAGGAGTTAACCCTTCAGGCCCAATCATTAACAGTAGGCTCACTTTCCTCTCATGTGGGTGAATGTGGACTACAGTAGCCAATTGCACCCTATTCCCTATGTAGTGCACTACTTTTGACCACCATCATCATCATTATTATTAGAAAAAGGTATTTTACCTGTGAGGACCGATCCGATGAAGAGGAAGACACAGAGGAAGATGTTTCCTGCCAGAGTCCCGTAGTTATCTATGATCTTCCCCTGGCAGATAGTGAACATGATACCAAACACCTATGTGTATGTGTATATATATATATATATATATATATATATATATATATATATATATATATATATATATATATATATATATATATATATAGAGAGAGAGAGAGACAGAGAAAGTGAGTTATCAATTATCTTTCCTTGACAGATAGTGAAAATGACACCAAACACCTGTCGGGGGAAGTGGCCCTCTACACCAGTAGTTCCCAAACTGTGGGGCACACCAAATGTATCACTGCCATACTTAAACTGGTTAACAGAGTTGGGAATGGTTAGCTAGTTAGCTAGCTACAGGTCTTAACAAAAGTGCAGAATAACTGATGAATTTACGAACGTGCAACATCTGTTGAATATGGCTGGTGTCAAACTGAAAGCAAAATGCTCTGAATTTACAAACTGTCAGCACAGTTGCAGTCACCAATGCTCTGTTAACGTAACAGCTTAACCAGCTCTGGAAGGGCAAGTCATGTTCAGTGAGCTGTTCTCTCTCTCTCTCTCACTGAGATGTCTGGAAGTAGCTAGCAAGTTAGTACAGAACGCTCAGATCAAATCAGATCAACCCTTAAAAGAGATGGGTGGGGCTACATAAGTGTCAAAACCCAGAAAACCTACCACACAAAGCAAAACATTCAATTACACCATAGCCTACCTGTCAACAGTATGTTTTTGATATATGTGTATCTACTCACACAGCATTTGGAAAGTATTCACAACCCTTCCCTTTTTCCACATTTTGTTATGTTAAAGATTTTTTCTAAAATGAATTAAATAGTTGTCAATCTACACACAATACCCCATTATGACAAAGTGAAAACAGGTTTTAAAAATGTTTGCTAATTTATTAAAAATAAAACAAAAATACCTTATTCACATTCGTATTCAGACCCTTTGCTATGAGACTCGAAATTGAGCTCAGGTGCATCCTGTTACCATTGATCATTCTTGAGATGTTTCTACAACTTGGAGTCCACCTGTAGTAAATTAAATTGATTGGACATGATGTGGAAAGGCACACACCTGTTTATATAAGGTCCCACAGTTGACAGTGCATGTCAGAGCAAAAACCAAGCCATGAGGTCAAAAGAATTGCCCGTAGAGCTCTGAGACAGGATTGTGTCGAGGCATAGATCTGGGGAAGGGTACAAAAAAAAAGCCTGCAGCATTGAAGGTCCCCAAGAACACAGTGGCCTCCATCATTCATAAATGGAAGAAGTTTGGAACCACCAAGACTCTTCCTAGAGCTGGCCGCCCGGTTAAATTGAGCAATTTGGGGAGAAGGGCCTTGGTCAGGGAGGTGACCAAGAACCCGATGGTCACTCTGACAGAACTCTAGAGTTCCTCTGTGGAGATGGTTGTCCTTCTGGTGGATTCTCCCATCTGCAGCACTCCACCAATCAGGCCTTTATGGTAGAGTGGCCAGACAGAAGCCACTCCTCAGTAAAAGGCACATGACAGCCCGCTTGGAGTTTGCCAAACGGTATCTAAAGAACTCTGACCATAAGAAACAATATTCTCTGGTCTGATGAAACCAAGACTGAACTCTTTGGCCTGAATGCCAAGTGTCACATCTGGAAGAAACCTGGCACCATACCAACAGTGAAGCATGGTGGTGGCAGCATCATGCTGTGGGGATGTCTTTCAGTAGCAGGGACTGGGAGACTATTCAGGATTGAGGGAAAGAGGA
Source organism: Salmo trutta (assembly GCF_901001165.1). Lineage (NCBI taxonomy): Eukaryota > Metazoa > Chordata > Actinopteri > Salmoniformes > Salmonidae > Salmo > Salmo trutta. The sequence continues at coordinate 4,639,415 of NC_042957.1, read as the reverse complement.
ACAGAGCAAAATATAAAGATATCCTTGATGAAAACCTGCTCCAGAGCGCTCAGGGCTTCAGACTTGGACGAAGGTTCACTTCCAACAGGACAACGACCCTAAGCACACAGCCAAGACAACGCAAGAGTGGCTTCGGGACAAGTCCCAATATCCTTGAGCGGCCCAGCTAGAGCTTGAACAGGCTTGAACTTGATCAACTGGAGAGACCTGAAAATACCTGTGCAGCAACACTCCCCATCCAACCTGACAGAGCTTGAGAGGCTCTGCAGAGCAGAATGGGAGAAACTCCACAAATACAGGTGTGCCATGCTTGTAGCATCATACCCAAGAAGACTCTAGGCTGTAATCGCTGCCAAAAGGTGCTTCAACAAACTACTGAGCAAAGGGTCTGAATATTTATGTAAATGTGATTTCAGTTTATATATATATATATATATATATATATATATATATATATATATATATATATATATATATATATATATATATATATATATATATATATATATATATATATATATATAAATAAATTTAAAAAACATAAAAACATCTGCTTTGTCATTACGGGGTATTTGTAGATTGGTGAAGGAAAAAAAAGTTATTTATTCTATTTTAGATTAAGACTAACGTAACAAAATAAGGAAAAAGTCAAGGTCTGAATACTTTCCAAATGCACTGTATTTCCATGGATACCAAAAGCTTTGATTTGCCAACTGTCTACAGCAGCTGCTGTGTGTGTGTTCACCTGTGCAGAGCAGTTGAGCAGGCCTGAAGAGGTGCCTTCACACTCGGGATAGGTCAGCTCCACTCCAAACTCAAAGCCCAGGGGCAGGTAGCCTGTCATGAAGAACCTGCACACACACTTACAATAAAGCGCTATATAGACAGATGGAAATATTATAACACTTATTACAGCTTCAAATACAGTACCAGTCAAAAGTTTGGAAACCTACTCATTCAAGGGTTTCTTAATCTTTACTATTTTCTACATTGTAGAATAATAGTGAAGACATCAACACTATGAAATAACACATATGGAATCATGTAGTAACTAAAAAAAAGTGTTAAACAATACAAAATATATTTGATATTTGAGATTCTTCAAAGTAGCCACCCTTTGCCTTGATGACAGCTTTGAACACTCTTGGCATTCTCTCAACCAGCTTCACCTGGAATACTTTTCCAGCAGTCTTGAAGGAGTTCCCACATATGCTGAGCACTTGTTGGCTGCTTTTCCTTCACTTCGCGGTCCAACTCATCCGAAACTATCTCAATTGGGTTGAGGTAGGGTGGTGATTGTGGAGGGTAGGTCATCTGATGCAGCACTCCATCACTCTCCTTCTTGGTCAAATAGCCCTTACCAACCTGGAGGTGTTTTGGGTCATCCTACAAAGCGCAAACCAGATGGGATGGCGTATCACTGTAGAATGCTGTGGTAGCCATGCTGGTCAAGTGTCCCTTGAGTTCTAAATAAATCACAGACTGTGTCAACAGCAAAGCACCCCCACACCTCCTCCTCCATGCTTCACGGTGGGAACCACACATGCAGAGACCATCCGGTCACCTACTCTGCATCTCACTAAGACACGGCAGTTGGAAGAAGAAAAAATCTCAAACTTGTACACCAGACCAAAAAGGACAGTTTTCCACCGGTCTAATGTCCATTGCTCATGTTTCTTGGCCCAAGCAAGTCTCTTCTTACTGGTGTACTTTAGTTGTGGTTTCTTTGCAGAAATTTGACCATGAAGGCCTGATTCACGCAGTCTCCTCTGAACAGTTTGTTGATGTGTCTGTTACTTGAACTCTGAAGCATTTATTTGGGCTGCAATCTGAGGTGCAGTTAACTCTGGGTCTTCCTTTCCTGTCTTCCTTTCCTGTGGCGGTCCTCATGATAGCAAGTTGTATCATAGCGCTTGATGGTTTTTGCAACTGCACTTGAAGAAAAACTTTCAAATTTCTTGAAATTTTCCAGATTGACTGACTTTCCTGTCTTAAAGTAATGGACTGTCATTTCTCTTTGCTTATTTGAGCTGTTCTTGCCATAATATGGACTTGGTCTTTTACCAAATAGGGCTATCTTCTGTATACCAACCCTACCTTGTCACAACACAACTGATTGACTCAAACACATTGAGAAGGAAAGAAATTCCACAAATTAACTTTGACAAGGCACACCTGTTAATTGAAATTCATTCCAGGTGACCTCATGAAGCTGGTTGAGAGAATGCCAAGAGTGTGCAAAGCCGTCAGAGGCAAAGGGTGGCTACTTCGAAGAATCTGAAATATATTTAGATTTGTTTAACACTATTGGTTACTACGTGATCCATAGTTTTGATGTCTTCACTACTACTCTACAATGTAGAAAGTAATAAAATTTAAATAAACTTTTGACTGGTACTTTATGTATACACAGAGATCCTATTTTTTTGGTATCTAGAATGAATATTTTCCTGATCAAGATGGCAGATGTTTCAGTCCTGTTGTACACTCTTGTGTTCTATTTCATTCCGTGGTTGTGTCTGTCACACAGATTCAACAAGGAGAAAGGAGACACGTCACAAATATGCAATAGAACAGGACATAAATGACTGGGGCACACCTCAATCATTATCAGAACAGCCTGGGTTGACAGACAGCTTTACGACTTCATAAATGAATACTTTCTGCTTTCTGTACATTCATAGCTAAATATCATAATGACAAGTCTTGCCCCTCTCCTGCATAATTTAGAGAACAGGGGTTGCATCTCAGGTGTTAAGAGAGAGACAGAGAGCGTGAAAGAGAGAGGGGGGCAGAGAGAGGGGGGCAGAGAGAGGGGGGCAGAGAGAGAGAGAGAGAGAGGGGGGGGGCAGAGAGAGGGGGGCAGAGAGAGAGAGAGAGGGGGGCAGAGAGAGAGAAAGAGACGAGTTGAGAGATATATTTGTTCAGGGGAACCCATTGAGACCAGGGGCTCAAGGGAGCCTAGTGGTTAGAGCGTTGGGACATGTCTTTCAGCTAGATCAAATCCCCGAGCTGACAAGGTAAAAATCTGTCATTCTGCCCCTCAACAAGGCACTGTTCCTAGGCCATCATCGTAAATAAGAATTTGTTCTTAACTGACTTGCCTAGTTACTTTTTTTATCTTACAATGTTGCCCTGAGAACAACAATACATATTCAAAATGATCAATTAAAAAAAATGTAACTACAAATGACAAAATCAACACTACAGCTTCAAACACCACAAATACAATTATTTACATTCAATCCAAACAGTTGCAATTCTCATTAAAAACTCATTCAACATTAAAGTCCTAAACTGCCCTACATGTACCCGAGAGTCAAGGAGTTTTGTAGGCTATTCCAAAAATGGGGTGCACTAAAACTGAAGTTGGATTTACCTAGATCGGATTAATCATCCCTGTGAACGGTTTTGGTGTCTCTCATTTTTTCTTTTTTTTTAACACTGACCTGAGGTAGGTAGGAAGCTTGTATAGTAGAGCTTTGAAAACAAAGAGTGAGTAATGAAGTGATCTACGGGAGTTTAAATGAGGACCAGCCAACTTTTTGATACAGCATGCAGTGGCGCGTATTGAAACGGTCACCTGTGATAAAGTGAAGGGAGCTATGGTAGACGGCATCCAAAGGGTTAACCTGTTAGGGTATAGGGGGCAGTATTTTCACGGCTGGATAAAAAAATGTACCCGATTTAATCTGGTTACTAATCCTACCCAGTAACTACAATATGCATATACTTATTATATATGGATAGAAAACACCCTAAAGTTTCAAAAACTGTTTGAATGGTGTCTGTGAGTATAACAGAACTCATTTGGCAGGCAAAACCCTGAGACAGATTCTGACAGGAAGTGGATACCTGATGTGTTGAATTGACTTTAAGCCTATACCATTGAAAAACAAAGGGGGTGAGGAATGTTTTGGCACTTCCTATTGCTTCCACAAGAAGCAGCCTTGTCCCCAGCCTTTACAAAGTGTTTTGAGTCTTCTACAGTGGGATCTGACTGAAGAAGAGCCATGGAACGTGATGGCCCATTAGACGCCTGGCGCGCGAGTTGATGGTGGGTACTCTCATTCCGAAACGTTTTAAAAGAGAACCCAATGGTCCGCCTTGAATTTTATTCATGTTCTGGTTAAAAAAGGCCCTAATGATTTATGCGATACAACGTTTGACATGTTTGAACGAACGTAAATATATTTTTTTCCGTTCGTGAAGTGAAGTCCGGCTGGCTTAGATCATGTGCTAACAACACGGAGGTTTTTGGACATAAATGATGAGCTTTTTTGAACAAAACTACATTCGTTATGGACCTGGGATTCTTTGGAAGTGACATCTGATGAAGAGAATCAAAGGTAATGGATTATTTACATAGTATTTTCGATTTTAGATCTCTCCAACATGGCGGTTAGTCTGTATCGCAATGCGTATTTTTCTGGGCGCAGTGCTCAGATTATTGCAAAGTGTGATTTCCCAGTAAGGTTAATTTTAAATCTGGCAAGTCCATTGCGTTCAAGAGATGTAAATTTATAATTCTTTGAATGACAATATAATATTTTACCAATGTTTTCTAATATTAATTAATTATTTTGTTGTCATGACTTGACTGCCGGTATTGGAGGGAAACGATTTCCTGAACATCAACGCCATAGTAAAACGCTGTTTTTAGATATAAATATGAACTTGATAGAACTAAAAATGCATGCATTGTCTAACATAATGTCCTAGGAGTGTCATCTGATGGAGATTGTAAAAGGTTAGTGCATAATTTTAGCTGATTTTATGGTTTTGGTGACGCCTGTCTTTGAATCAACAATGCATTACACACAGCTATTATCAATGTACTCTCCTAACATAACCTAACTTTATGCTTTCCCCGTAAAACCTTTTTGAAATCGGACAACGTGGTTAGATTAAGGAGATGTTTATCTTTCAAAGGCTGTAAGTTAGTTGTATGTTTGAGAAATTTGAATTTTGACATTTATTTGGTTTCAAATTTGCCGCTCTTGAAATGCACCTGCTGTTGATAGGGTGCGCCACGGGTGGCACGCTAACGTCCCACATAGCCCCAAGAAGTTAAAAGCTGTTGCATTCTGGTAAATGGTGTCACCGTAGTCAAGAACTGGCTGGAAAGTTGACTGTACAATCTGCCTCCTGCTGTTTAGGGAGAAGCATGATCTGTTTCTATAAAATAAGCCTACTTTAAATCTCAGCTTCTTAACTAGCTCATTCGTTTTTTTTGTTTTTTTTTTAAGTCAAATTATTGTCAATCCAAAATCCCAGATATGTATAGGTGGGAACCTGCTCAATGAAAGAAACACCAATGCATAAATGTGTAAGCCATCAAATATTTCAGCAAAAAAATGAAAGCATACCTAGTTTTTCACGCATTAAGTAAAAAAAAAAAAAAAAATGTATCAACAAGAACTTTCTGCAAGGCGACAAAATCTGATTGCAGCAACAAATGGCATAGCCTAGTCAGCCATAGGGGCAATAGCATACTTTTGTGTCGTCTGCATACAGATGAATGTTACAGGTTTTTGCAGTTAGTAAAGAGGACAGGTGTCAAAATCGACCCCTTTGGGACAACTTTAGTAATATCGAGGTAACTTCACACCATCAGAAAGCACACATTGTATCCTGTCCGAGAGACAGTAAGACATCTATTTCTCAAATGTCTGAAGGGCTGCCAGTCAGAGGTAGAATCAGTTAATCTAGCCTTAGGCCAAGCTAAGTCTCTTTCATTAAATCTTTCAGACAATTCATGCATGAGCCGTGGGTTATGTGTTTCTTTTACCCGTAATATTTTATATGGGGCATGTTTATCTACAACAGAGTTAAACAGAAAGGTAAAACATTTAAGGGCCTGATCCGAATCAAAGACAAGAGGACACATCCTCCCAATCATACAACCCCAGGTCATACAGGAAATGTTGCTCATTGAAAGTTCTGAAATTTCTCTTCGTAATAATTATTGGACACGATTTAGGTAGCTTAGCATCTCTAATGCAGGCAATGGGACAATGGTCACTGAGCTCGTTAGCAAAGATTCCATTGGCTGTATACTTATGAGGGGTGTTTGTTAGAATGATACCCAAAAAGAGTAGATTTTTCATGGTGTTTTAAATTGGGGCAGCTTGGTTTAGTCATCAGTCAAGTTAAATTTAGCTCAATACAAAGATATTTTAGTCTATCTGATACTGGCGAGACCGAGCGAGTGCGACAGAGAGAAAGAGGTCTTACCCCAGAGCTCCAGCGGTGAGGAAGACTACCCAGAGATGACCCAGACTGAGGGTGAAGGCGTAGACCAACATCCCTACGAAGGACATGAGGTAGACCGTCAGGGTAGTCTGTCTGAAAGACACAAATCAATTAATCAAATCAGTCATGGTCTGGGAAACACAGAGACATTACACACAATTCACAGAATACACTGATATCCTAGAAACAAATCAAATCCACACTGACATTTTTTTTAATTTCACCTTTATTTAACCAGGTAGGCTAGTTGAGAACAAGTTCATTTACAACTGCGACCTGGCCAAGATAAAGCAAAGCAGTGCGACACAGAGTTACACGTGGAATAAACAAGCATACAGTCAATAACACAATAGAGAAAAAAAAAGAAAGTCTATATACAGTGTGTGCAAATGGCGTGAGGAGGTAAGGCAATAAATAGGCCCATAGTAGTGAAGTAATTACAATTTAGCAAATTAACACTGGAGTGATAGAAGATCAGATGATGATGATGTGCAAGTAGGAATACAGGTGTGCAAAAGAGCAGAAAAGTAAATAAAAACAATATTGTGATGAGGTAGGTAGATTGGGTGGGCTATTTACAGCTGCAGCGATCGGTTAGCTGCTCAGACATATCCTAGAGACAAATCCAATACACAGATAGATCCAAATCAACACACATGAGAGTTGTGGTTAAATACCAGTTCAGCGGTGTAATAATCCTGGTATGTCAATTACAGAGTAGCGATGAATAACTGAATAAAATCCATCCTGTCAGCTCCATGCATTCCATCTGCAACATTCAGAGAGAGTTTCACTTCCCTGAATACATCCATGGTGGTGTGGACAGAACATGTGCTGTCGAATACACACCCATGGTGGTGTGGACAGACCGCGTGCTGTCAAATACACCCATCCATGGTGGTGTGGACAGAACACGTGCTGTCTAACACACCCATGGTGGTGTGGACAGAACGCGTGCTGTCTAACACACCCAGGGTGGTGTGGACAGACCACGTGCTGTCGAATACACCCATGGTGGTGTGGACAGACCACGTGCTGTCGAATACACCCATGGTGGTGTGGACAGAACACGTGCTGTCGAATACACCCATGGTGGTGTGGACAGAACACTTGCTGTCGAATACACCCATCCATGGTGGTGTGGACAGAACGCGTGCTGTCGAATACACCCATCCATGGTGGTGTGGACAGAACGCGTGCTGTCGAATACACCCATCCATGGTGGTGTGGACAGAACGCGTGCTGTCGAATACACCCATCCATGGTGGTGTGGACAGAAAGCGTGCTGTCGAATACACCCATCCATGGTGGTGTGGACAGAACACGTGCTGTCGAATACACCCATCCATGGTGGTGTGGACAGAACGCGTGCTGTCGAATACACCCATCCATGGTGGTGTGGACAGAACGCGTGCTGTCGAATACACCCATCCATGGTGGTGTGGACAGAACACGTGCTGTCTAACACACCCATGGTGGTGTGGACAGAACACGTGCTGTCTAATACACCCATGGTGGTGTGGACAGAACACGTGTTGTCGAATACACCCATCCATGGTGGTGTGGACAGAACACGTGTTGTCGAATACACCCATGGTGGTGTGGACAGAACACGTGTTGTCGAATACACCCATGGTGGTGTGGACAGAACACGTGCTGTCGAATACACCCATGTACGTCTTTACACAGTGACTGCCAACCAATGAAGTGGGAGTGAACACCAACCGGGGGATGCCTATTTGCTGAGAGGATAAAGTGGGAGTAGGGCAGGAACAAGGTCAAGTAAACAATGTTGATGAGACTTATTTTTATTTTATTAATATATTTCGGGCTACCCTACACATAGAACATTGGACGACATTGTCAGGGTTGCAAAATTGCGGTAACTCTCCCAAAATTAGTTGATATTGCAGTTGGAAGATATACGGAATAATGAAGGAATATTCAGGAAAACCGGATTCCTCCAACCAGGATTTCTGAGAGAAAAAATCCAACTGAATTTGGGGAAGGTACCTGGCATTTTGCAACCCTACTTACAGTATATGTGGATTGCATTTGTTCTGAAACTAGGGTCTGAAAGCTTGGTATTCATATGTCTCCAACTTTAACATCCCAACTGGAGGCCAGACAGAGACAGGTGGAGGAACTAAAGGAGAACGCAGGTAACATTGTCCTAATGAACTGAATCTGTTGTCATGATGGCCAGGTTCAGATGAGGACGTCAAGCGAGTATAAAACGTTCTCCCTCTCTATCCATCTTAGGCAAACTAAAACAAGGTGGCATTCTCAGCCGGCCACGGAGCTAAACGGGAACTACGGAGCCCTCAACACAGATCTCTGCGGTCTACAGAAAAGCTCTTCAACATCGGCAACGCTTACAGCCAGAATACAGGTGATACAGACATCTGTACTGTAGTAGGAACTATTACGACACCTTGTGTTCTCAGATCTCGTACGTCTTTATCTATGTACTCATCTCTCACAGTTCTTCCTCTTCTGCAGGTATCTTTACAGCACCAGTGTGGAGTCTACTACTTCACTTATATCATCACTATACTGGCAGCAAAGGTTCTCATGCATCCCTGTTTAAGAATGGGCAAAGACTTGTAACTATTGCTGGTTATAATGAGAATGACCCAATGGCCAGCTTTGAATAGCACACGTCACGTCCTAACATGTACAGTGACAACACGTGTTACATGATAAACATTCTTCCTGACCTAGCGACCGTGTGAGGAATGGGTTCACAGGAGGAGCAAGGGACTGGACGACAAAAATCTAATCTCATTTGTCACATGCAACAGGTGTAGACCTTACAGTGAAATGCTTACTTACAAGCCCTTAACAAAACAAGTTTAAGTAACATTTTTACTAAATAAACTAAAGTAAAAAATAAAAAAACCTTGGACCCCTGAGGGGGTTCTCTCTGAACTCATGGCCAGTGACCCCATGGGACCAGAGGTTAGGGGTCAGGGGTTTAGGAGAGATAAACAGGCTGCACCTGGACAAACAGAGCTGGACCCTGTCCTGTCCCAAGCTCACAGCCACAGCAGGAAACAGAGGGACAGACAGCAACATGAAACAACAAACATGAAACAACAAACAAGCATGAAAAAAAAACATGAAACTACGTCAGCCAAGAAGAATACAAACCTACATCCTACACAGTCAAGGAGCCAGCCTAACAATACAAACCAACATCCTACACAGTCAAGGAGCCAGCCTAACAATACAAACCAACATCCTACACAGTCAAGGAGCCAGCCTAACAATACAAACCAACATCCTACACAGTCAAGGAGCCAGCCTAACAATACAAACCAACATCCTACACAGTCAAGGAGCCAGCCTAACAATACAAACCAACATCCTACACAGTCAAGGAGCCAGCCTAACAATACAAACCAACATCCTACACAGTCAAGGAGCCAGCCTAACAATACAAACCAACATCCTACACAGTCAAGGAGCCAGCCTAACAATACAAACCAACATCCTACAGTCAAGGAGCCAGCCTAACAATACAAACCAACATCCTACAGTCAAGGAGCCAGTCTAACAATACAAACCAACATCCTACAGTCAAGGAGCCAGCCTAACAATACAAACCAACATCCTACAGTCAAGGAGCCAGTTTAACAATACAAACCAACATCCTACAGTCAAGGAGCCAGCCTAACAATACAAACCAACATCCTACAGTCAAGGAGCCAGTCTAACAATACAAACCAACATCCTACAGTCAAGGGGCCAGCCTAACAATACAAACCAACATCCTACACAGTCAAGGGGCCAGTCTAACAATAAAAACCAACATCCTACAGTCAAGGAGCCAGTCTAACAATAAAAACCAACATCCTACAGTCAAGGAGCCAGCCTAACAATACAAACCAACATCCTACAGTCAAGGAGCCAGTTTAACAATACAAACCAACATCCTACAGTCAAGAAGCCAGCCTAACAATACAAACCAACATCCTACAGTCAAGGAGCCAGTCTAACAATAAAAACCAACATCCTACAGTCAAGGAGCCAGTCTAACAATAAAAACCAACATCCTACAGTCAAGGAGCCAGCCTAACAATACAAACCAACATCCTACAGTCAAGGAGCCAGCCTAACAATACAAACCAAAATCCTACAGTCAAGAAGCCAGCCTAACAATACAAACCAACATCCTACAGTCAAGGAGCCAGCCTAACAATACAAACCAACATCCTACAGTCAAGGACCTAGAAGTCTCACACAGCCGGCCAACAACATGAGAGGATAAAACATGGACAGTACAAGAACTGAAGACAATAGCGTCTCACACAAGTCATTGGTGAAAAAGCTGCACAGCGAGTTTCTTTCCCAGTGGGCAACACTAGCTGTGATGACATCATAACCAGCTTCGTTCACTGGATTGGCTCAAAGCAAGTCGACCAACTTCCTGTATGTCCATACGCCTTTCCCCATTCCACCTTCATTCTGAATGATTTTGATGTGTTGTTGTGACCCATGTAAAACGCACTTTAAAAGAACCTGGACTTGACTTACTTGTATGTTTTGGTTCTGTCCAACCAGATGCCACAGATCAGTGATCCCACCATGCCAGCGATAACGATGGTGAGACCTATCCTCCCTGCGTTCAACTCTTCACCCTGCGGGTCAGGACAGACAGGGGAGACTAGGGTTAGTGTGTGTGTGTGTGTGTGTGGGTGTGTGTGTGTGTGTGTGCTTGCGGCTCTGGTCTAAAGTAGTGCACTATATAGGGAATAGGGTGCCATAGAGCCCTGGTCTAAAGTAGTGCACTATATAGGGAATAGGGTGCCATAGGGCTCTGGTCTAAAGTAGTGCACTATATAGGGAATAGGGTGCCATAAAGCTCTGGTCTAAAGTAGTGCACTATATAGGGAATAGGGTGCCATAGGGATCTGGTCTAAAGTAGTGCACTATATAGGGAATAGGGTGCCATAGGGATCTGGTCTAAAGTAGTGCACTATCAAGGGAATAGGGCTCCATTTGTGAAGCAGCACCATTGTGCATGCTATTCTAACCCACTACTGGCTAGGTTGGAAACAGGTTTCCCTGAGCTTCTGTATGTTGAGAGTTTCCATCAGTATTGAACAGAGGAGTGTTAAGCTCTACAAGCTAGACAGATCATATCACGTGGCAGAGCACGTGACAGTCTCTTTCTGTAGGAGATCACTGGTAATATACTACATATTACCTCAATTACCTCAACTAACCGGTGCCCCCACACATTGACTCTGTACCGGTACCCCTTGTATATAGCCTCGCTACTGTTATTTTACTGCTGCACTTTAATTACGAGTTACTTTTATTTCTTATTTGTATATTTTTGTATTAATTTTTTAAAATTGCATTATTGGTTAAGGGCTTGTAAGTAAGCATTTCACTGTAAGGTCTACACACCTGTTGTAGTTGGCAAATGTGACAAATAACATTTTATTTGATACTGAATTCTATACTAATGCTGATCAGGTCAATAGGTTTAGGGCAGTGGTCACCAACTGGCTCTCCAAGCCATTCCTAGTCGATCACCAAACATTTCCGTAAAAAACTGTAAAGCCTTGTGTTTCTATTATTTACTCATTTTGCACTGTTGGCGGTATGTGCACTTGATTCCACAGGCCTAGCGCCAGGAAGGCAAAGTGTTCCCATTTCATGTGTCTGAAGGTAGAACTCCACCTACCCAGCAGGCCCAGAGAGCAAATCAAGCGCACCTATAGGCCTACCGCTGGCCAATCAGATAGCTCAGATCGTATCTGCACAGTTTCCTCGAGCCAGACTAAAATAAAAAACGCACAGCAAAGTTGTTGAGTCTCTCTCTAAACCATGATTAGAGAGAGACTCAACAAATATAGCAAAGAGCTGCTGTTTTTATAAGTTCATGTTTAACACCCAGCCACCTGGCGACAACCCCCTAACCCCCAGCCACCTGTCGACAACCCCCTAACCCCCTACACCCCCGCCGATAACCAGCGACAACCCCCAGCGACAACCCTCTTTAGGTAAGGGTGAATAACACAGGGCTTTGTTGAATAACTTCACCCTTCAGTAATGTAATCTCTCCTGACCTTTTACTATACTTCTAGAATGTTTATACTGTTAACCAAATAACACGCCCATTGTTGTATTCTAGAATGTTTATAATGTTAACCAAATAACACGCCCATTGTTGTATTCTAGAATGTTTATACTGTTAACCAAATAACACGCCCATTGTTGTAGTGTTGTCAATGTGTTTCAGTGCCCACATACTGCACTGTAGGACTTACAGGGTAATGCTCGATGATCATGCGGTTCAGTAGCGTGCCCACAGCATAAAAGCAGCCCACGTTCAGTCCTGTTGGTGAGAGAAAGAGCAAGTGAGGCACAGCCAACAGGGACTTTCAGGGAGCTTTCTTAGAGAGCACCCACAGCAGGTTAAGGTATTACTCTACTATTACTGTGGACTTCCCACACAGCAGGAGACAGTAAATCACTGTTGTCTTTGTTCCAGATGGGAGTGTGTGTTGACGTTCATGTGTATGTTGTGGCTGTATGTTGTAGTACTCGTGGTACTTCGTCGAAGCCTTGGTTATGTCTATGGCCCAACGTCAGATCCAAGCTGTCTAGAAAACAACGTTTTTCCTCTGCCTCCTTCCACCACACAGTTGAGACTCTGGGTGATGTGCATCCGCATGTTGACCAGAAGTACCAGGACAAACTGGACACAGCCTGCTATACCAATCACAGTCTGGGTGTGCCACGATTGGATTACAACAAAAACCATTTTTTTTCTTTTTTTTGACAGTGGTTTGATTCATTCAGAAAATTGCCACCTTCAGTTATATGGTAATGTTATTTTGTGGCTATGATGATGATTGAATGCTACAAGAAGCAAAATAAATATATACAATCCTTTCATTCAAGTGTTCGTGAATCGCCCCCCATTTTAACAAACTATATTATTGAGGTTTCTTGTGCTATATAGAAACTATTTGCTAGTCATGGACAAACTGTATGCTGTCCTATTAAATTAAGTTTCACTTATTAAAGTAGCTTACTTCTGATGGTGGTGTTTATCAGTAAGGTACACAGAAACTAACAGTAAGGTACACAGAAACTAACAGTAAGGTACACAGAAACTAACAGTAAGGTACACAGAAACTAACAGTAAGGTACACAGAAACTAACAGTAACGTACACAGAAACTAACAGTAAGGTACACAGAAACTAACGGTAAGGTACACAGAAACTAACAGTAAGGTACACAGAAACTATCATTAAGGTACACGTTTTTTAGGATGGCCCACATACAGCATAAGTGAACGTTCCCAGTACATTCTTAATAAATATATCCTCTATTATCGATTGTTTTTCAGTAACAAACAGTTGTTCCTACTAAGATAATTCGTCATTCTTTATAATAGTTGTTCCTACATATCGAGCAGGATAATTTGTCACTCTTTTATCAGTACTTAGCAGCTACAAACTATCTATTAAATGGGTAAGTACTGAATTCTTACCTGGTTGTTGCCATCTTATTTCACAGTTTTCTCCTGGTACTTTCCAGATGTGACCCTACTCTTTCAGCACCGTAAACTACAGTGCTTCCATTAATATATGAGAGTAATAAGTTTAAAAAAAAAATAAAAAAAAGAGAAACATAAAAGAAACATTGTTTTACACGTTGACATGCGACCATAACATTTCCTTGTGGATCTGGGGACATCCAATGACGTCCTAGCCGGCACAGAGTCCCTCCCCATAGGATAACACATTAAAGGTTCACCTGTGATGCAGGGTGGGAAAAATGGGCACATTGCTGAGTGGCAGGTAGCCTAGCAGTTAAACGTGTTGGGCTAGTAACCACAACGTTGTTGGTTCGAATCTGAGCCGACTAGGTGAAAAATCTGTCGATGTGCCCTTGAGCAAGGCACTTAACCCTAATTGCTCCTGTAAGTCGCTCTGGATAAGAGTGTCTACTAAATGACTAAAATGTAGTTCACTAGGTAACTGTAGGTCAGGTGGAACAGGTAACACACTGGCAGACAGTTCACAACTAGCATGTGCCTACTTGAAACATAATAACCGAGACAGCACAGTATGTTTTCACAGTCCTCCGGCACAGTTCCAAAAACGATGGATGGATGCATAACCAGGATAGCCATGGACAGCTCAGCTCAACACAGCTCAGTAGTGATACAAGGGGTTAAGTACTGACCGTATGTGAGGATGAGGAGGAGGAAGGGTTTGTTTCGGAGCAGCCTGAGGATGGAGGCGGTGTAGGAGTACTGTTCTGGAGGGATGCAGCGAGCTGTGGCCTGGGCCTGGGTGGGAGGAAGCTCCGGACGCTCCTGGAACACTGTGGAGAGAGAGACGGACGGACGGAGACAGAAAGGGACATCAGTAGCATAGTCAAAAAGAACGTAACGGGATATTTAAGAATGAATACAGAGAAGATGCAGAGAGTATTGATGCAGGAGAGTATTTACACTTATACCTGTATACAGGTTGAAAACGGCAGACTGTGACACTGATAAGTGTCTAAATTGGAACGCAGCGGCTGTACAATAACATGCTAAACATGCTGTCGAAGGTCAGGATCTGTGCTTTTCAGCTTTAGCTAGTCATATCGCCAACAGAACAGGCTTTCAAATTATGCCCGCCAAACCCAGACAAAGATTTATAAAAATGGACAGCTTTTGGATTTCATAAACAACATTAACTGTGTAAAAGCGTGGATGCAGGGTTGTGTTCCAAACAAAACAACTACAAGTGTGCTTGCTCTAGTTCCTCAATGGCACTGCTAGAGCTAGGAGAGCTAAAAAAAAAAAAAAGCCCCTTACAGTTGAAGAATATTCTATGAGTCATAAATGTGCATTGAAATTACTTAGGAACTGTGCACACTTTGAAGAGGAATCACACTTTGAAGAGGTGTGTGTGCCACTTGGAATCACCAGTTAGACCTCTCACTCAAACCCTTGTCATTTACTAGTATGTTGCACCTACTCCAAATGTTCCATGAATATTCTTATCAGGTACGAAGAGCATTTTCAGATTTCGTTAAACAAAAAAAAAAGTACAGTAAATGTAAAATGCAGGTAGAAAACAGTGTAATGTTTATATTCAGTCTCGTCAGCTGATTTTGTCATCACCTTTGTGTCCTTCCATGTTTATGTGTTGCCATAATTTTTCCTTCAAGAAACATTTCAAATTTAGCCTTATCCATATAGGCTAATTCCCACAAGAGTAAGGGATTCAGCTCAGCTTCATATAGCCTCTAGACAAGGGCTGCCCAACCCTGTTCCTGGAGATCTACCATCCTGTGGGTTTTCAGTCCAACCCTGTTCAGTCCAACCCTCTCCTGGAGATCTACCATCCTGTGGTTTTTCAGTCCAACCCTCTTCCTGGAGATCTACCATCCTGTGGGTTTTCAGTCCAACCCTCTTCCTGGAGATCTACCATCCTGTGGGTTTTCAGTCCAACCCTAATTTAACACACCTGATTCTACTTATTAGCTGCTCAACAAGACCTGAACTAGATGAATCAGATACGCTAAATTAGGGTTGGACTGAAAACCTACAGGACGTTAGATCTCCAGGAAGAGGGTTGGACTGAAAACCTACAGGACGTTAGATCTCCAGGAAGAGGGTTGGACTGAAAACCTACAGGACATTAGATCTCCAGGAAGAGGGTTGGACTGAAAACCTACAGGACGTTAGATCTCCAGGAAGAGGGTTGGACTGAAAACCTACAGGACAGTAGATCTCCAGGAAGAGGGTTGGACTGAAAACCTACAGGACGTTAGATCTCCAGGAAGAGGGTTGGACTGAAAACCTACAGGACGTTAAATCTCCAGGAAGAGGGTTGGACTGAAAACCTACAGGACATTAGATCTCCAGGAAGAGGGTTGGACTGAAAACCTACAGGACATTAGATCTCCAGGAAGAGGGTTGGACTGAAAACCTACAGGACAGTAGATCTCCAGGAAGAGGGTTGGACTGAAAACCTACAGGACGTTAGATCTCCAGGAAGAGGGTTGGACTGAAAACCTACAGGACAGTAGATCTCCAGGAAGAGGGTTGGACTGAAAACCTACAGGACAGTAGATCTCCAGGGTTGGGCAGCCCTGGCCTAGAGGCTATTGTCTGAAAATGCAAATAGTGTAAGGTGTTTAACAGGTTTTGCCTCAGTGTTGTAATTGGTGCTTTCCATACTCCGATACAGTGGCGACCAATCATTCAGGGCCTGTTTTGAGCCCCAGATGTTTAGCTAAAATAAAAATTGTTGGCCTGTTTTACATGTCATTTTGGCATTAATTTCATGTCACATCAGTTTGCAAAGAATGTGGAAGAAAAAAAATCCTTGAGTTACTAAAGACGCATACAAATATGGCCTGTGAGTAAGGCAGCTCCAAAAATCAGCCTAGCTCAGTGCTTTCTGTGGTGGAGGGGCAGCCAGCGAAAGCACACAGCGTAGGTGTTGGTAATCTTCTCTTGTTGTGCCTTGATTAGCTCAGTGTTCTGTCACTAATGGGGACACTACATAGCCGCAGTCATCATCAAATCACGTCGACAATCTACTGGGAAATCCTTCTCAATCCTTGTCCCTTTTCCAAGCTAAACAGGATAAAACACCCAGCCACCCACCTTGGGCCAGAAAAAGTTGAATACAAAGGCCATTCTGTCAATCCAGCATGACTTTATCCAGAAAATGCCAGACTGATGACCAAGTTTGCCCACAAGAAAGACCACCGCACCACCTTAGGCTAATTGACATCATTTGAGTCAATTGGAGGTGTACCTGTGGATGTATTTCAAGGCCTACCTTCAAACTCAGTGCCTCTTTGCTTGAAATGATGGGAAAATCAAAAGAAATCAGCCAAGACCTCAGGAAAAAAAATTGTAGACATCCACAAGTTTAGTTCATCCTTGGGAGCAATTTCCAAAAGCCTGAAGGTACCACGTTCATCTGTACAAACAATAGTACGCAAGTATAAACACCATGGGACCACACAGCCGTCATACCGCTCAGGAAGGAGACGCGTTCTGTCTCCTAGAGATGAACGTACTTTGGTGCAAAAAGTGCAAATCAGTCCCAGAACAACAGCAAAGGACCTTGTGAAGATGCTGGAGGAAACAGGTACAGAAGTATCTATATCGACATAACTTGAAAGGCCACTCAGCAAGGAAGAAGCCACTGCTCCAAAACCGCCATAAAAAAAGGCAGACTACGGTTTGCAACTGCACATGGGGACAAAGGTCGTACTTTTTGGAGAAATGTCCTCTGGTCTGATGAAACAAAAACAGAACTGTTTGGCCATAATGACCATCGTTATGTTTGGAGGAAAAAGGGGGACGCTTGCAAGCCGAAGAACACCATCCCAACCGTGAAGCACAGGGGTGGCAGCATCATGTTGTGGGGGTGCTTTGCTGCAGGAGGGACTGGTGCACTTCACAAAATAGATGGCACCATGAGGAAGGAAAATTATGTGGATATATTGAAGCAACATCTCAAGACATCAGTCAGGAAGTTAACTTCCCTAGGGTAGGGGGCAGCATTTGGAATTCTGGATGAAAAGCGTGCCCAAATTAAACTGCCTGGTACTCGGGCCCAGAAGGTAGGATATGCATATTATTAGTAGATTTGGATAGAAAACACTGAAGTTTCTAAAACTGTTTGAATGATGTCTGTGAGTATAACAGAACTCATATGGCAGGAAAAAAACAGAGAAAAATCCAACCAGGAAGTGGGAAATCTGAGGCTTGTAGTTTTTTCAAGTGATTGCCTTTACAGTATACAGTGACTTAGGGTTCATTTTGCACTTCCTAAGGCTTCCACTAGATGTCAACAGTCTTTAGAACGTTGTTTCAGGCTTCTACAGTTAACAGAGAGCGAACGAGAAGGCCGGGAAGTTGGTGACTAAGAAAATAATATGACTTCAGTGGCGCGCATTCACGTGAGGTAGCTGTGTTCCATTACATTTATGAAGACATTGGAATCGTCCGGTTGGAATATTATTGAACATTTATGTTAAAAAGGCCCGAAAGATTGATGCTATACATCGTTTGACATGTTTCTACAAACGTAAATAAAACTTTTTTTTACTTTTCGTTGTGAAATGTTCGGCGCGCTTCCTACATTTGGAGTAGCTTACTGAACGCAAAAAGGAGGTATTTGGACATAAATGGACTTTATCGAACAAAACAACATTTATTGTGGACCTTGGATTCCTGGGAGTGCATTCTGATGAAGATCAAAGGTAAGTGAATATTTATAATGCTATTTATGATTTTAAATGACTCCAAAATGGCGGGTATCTGTATTGCCTGATGTTGTTTTCTGAGCGCCGTACTCAGATTATTGCAAAGTGTGTTTTCCCTGTGACGCTGTTTTGAAATCTGTCACAGCAGTTGCATTAAGGAGAGGTTTATCTTTAATTCTTTGAATAACAGTTTAATATTTTATCAACGTTTATGATGAGTATTTCTATAAATTGATGTGCTCATTCACCGGAAGTTTTTGAAGGAAAAACATTTCTGAACATCACGGGCCAATGTAAAATGGCGTTTTTGGATACAAATATGAACTTTATCGAGCAAAACATACATGTATTGCATAACATGAAGTCCTATGAGTGCCATCTGATGAAGATCATCAAAGGTTAGTGCTTAATTTTAGCTGTATTTCTGGTTTTTGGGACGCCTCTCCTTGCTTGGAAAATGGCTGTGTGGTTTTTCTTGTCAAGGTGATGTGCTAACATAATCTAATGCTATGCTTTCTCCGTAAAGCCTTTTTGAAATCGGACAATGCGGTTGGATTAACGAGAATCTTATCTTTAAAATGGGATATAATAGTTCTATGTTTGAGAAATTTGAATTATGAGATTGTCGTTTTGAATTTAGCACCCTGCTATTTCACTGGCTGTTGAATAGTGTGTCCCGCAGGTGGGACGGTCACATCCCACATACCCAAGAGAGGTTAAAGCTTGGTCGCAAATGGGTCTTCCAAATGGACAATGACCCCAAGCATACTTCCAAAGTTGTGGCAAAATGGCTTAAGGACAACAAAGTCAAGGTATTGAGTGGCCATCACAAAGCCCTGACCTCAATCCCAGAGAAAATTTGTGAGCAGAACTGAAAAAGCATGTGCGAGCAATAGGCCTACAAACCTGACTCAGTTACACCAGCTGTCAGGAGGAATGGGCCAAAATTCACCCAGCTTATTGTGGGAAGCTTGTGGAAGGCTACCCGAAACATTTGACCCAAGTTAAACAATTTAAAGGCAATGCTACCAAATACTAATTGAGTGCATGTAAACTTCTGACCCACTGGGAATGTGATGAATGAAATAAAATACTACTATTATTCCGACATTTCACATTCTTTAAATAAAGTGGTGATCCTAGCTGACCTAAGACAGGGCATTTTTACTAGGATTAAAATGTCAGGAATTGTGAAAAACTGAGTTTAAATGTATTTGGCTAAGGTGTGTGTAAACTTCCAACTTCAACTGTAGATATATATAGGGGTAAGGTGACTAGGCAACAGGATGTAAGATAAACAGAGTAGCAGCAGCTTGGATAGGAGTGGGTGTGCGGGTGTGTAGAGTCAATATAAATGCATATTATGTGTGAGTGATCAAATGATGGAGTGTGTGTGTCGCCACTGTTCCCATAGGAGATACAATGCATTCAGAAAGTATTCACACCCCTCTACTTTATCCAAATTGTTGTGCCTGAATTTAAAATGTGTCACTGTCCAACATACAATACCCCATACTGACAATACCCCATACTGACAATACCCCATACTGACAATACCCCATACTGACAATACCCCATACTGTCAATACCCCATACTGACAATACCCCATACTGACAATACCCCATACTGTCAAAGTGGAAACATGAGGCCAAAAGTGACTTTAAAACAGATCTGGACCTAATTGACAGAGTGAAAAGGAAGCCTGTACAGAATAAAAATTATTCCAAAACATGCATCCTATTTGCAATGTAAAGCAATTAACTTTTTGTCCTGAATACAGTGTTATGTTTGGGGCAAATCCAATACTTTACTGAATACCTCTCTCCATATTTTCAAGCATAAATGGTGGCTGCATCCTGTTATGGGTATGCTTGTAATTGTTAAGGACTGATGAGTTTTTCCAGGTCAAATACATTTACGGAATGGAGCGAAGCACAGGCAAAATCCTAGAGGAAAGCCTGGTTGTCTGCTTTCCACCAGACACTGGGAGATGAATTCACCTTTCAGCAGGACAATAACCTAAAACACAAGGCCAAATATACACTGGAGTTGCTTACTAAGAAGACAGTGAATGTTCCTGAGTGGCCGAGTTACAGTTTTGACTTAAATCTGCTTGAAAATATATGACATGACTTGATGGTTGTCTAGCAAAGATAAACCATCAATGACAGAGCATGAATATTTTTTTTAAAGAATGGGCATATACTGTACAATCCAAGTGTACAAAGCTCTTAGAGCTATCATCGCTGCCAAAGGTGATTCTAACATGTATTGACTCAGGGATGTGAATACTTATGTAAATGAGATATTTCTGTATTTAATTTTCAATACATTTGTTTGTATTTTTTATATCACTGTCATTATGGAGTGTTGTGTGAAAATGGCCGTGGGAAATCAATTTTCAATTCAGGCTGTAACTACAAAATGTGGAGTAAGTCAAGGGGTATGAATACTTTCTGAAGGCACTGTAGGTCAAACAAGTCCACTTCACTACTCCTGTCCACAAGCTTTTAACTATTAAGATACAAAGTCTACAAAGACCGTCGCTAGGGGCTATTTCTATAGCGTGCAGACCTCAAGAGCTTTCATCATTTTGGGCTCCCGAGTGGCGCAGCGATCTAAGGCACTGCATCTCAGTGCAAGAGGTGTCACTACAGTCCCTGGTTCGAATCCAGGCTGGATCACATCCGGCCGTGATTGGGAGTCCCACAGGGCGGCGCACAATTGGCCCAGCGTTTAGCCGGGGTAGGCCGTCATTGTAATTAAGAATTTGTTCTTAACTGACTTGACTAGTTAAACAAAAGGTTACATATATATATATATTTTTTTTCTTCATAGCTTTCAAGGGCTAAAAGACACAACAGTAACAAATACATGTCTGTGTCCTGAATGGCCCCCTATTACCCATGGGCCCAGGGCAAAAGAAGTGCACTATACAGTGAATAACGTGCCATGTCGGACTCAGCACTAGTCTCCGACCCAAAGGAATGTCAACTGTGGAATCCTGACTGTGACATGACGTGCCTCAAGCTGACTTTCTCTTGACAGAGCAGGCTTTCAACGAGGAGTCTGGGGGGGTGAAGAAATGCTGCAGATGTCATTGTGGTTCTTATCTCAGAGCTAGCCCTCCCTGGGGCGTCTCAACCAGCAGGGGATATCAGTGAACTCGCCGTCCCCAGCAAGTACCAACTAAGTACTCTAACCTAGACTGTACTCACTGAACTGGAACCCACAGCGACACAGACCCAAGACATCAAACTCTTAATGAAACATATTGGCTGCTGAGACTCGTCTGTGTGTACACATTCCCTGGAACAGGCCTGGAGACAGCAGCAGCAGAGACAGCTGTCTACAGGATAATCAGAATGTTGAAAGTCTTGGCGTCGTCTCTCTAGAAATGGGTGAAGAACAAGTAAATAACACCCTCAGCTTACCTCAGACCCAAGACCCTAACTAGCCACAGACCCTAACTAGCCCCAGACCCTAACTAGCCCCAGACCCTAACTAACCACAGACCCAAGACCCTAACTAACCACAGACAAGACATTCAAGGCCCTGTGATAGACAGTGTTCTTGTACATCAAACAGAAAATAGGGGCATATGTGCTGTTCTAACTTGGACAAGGCTACTTACTTCCTTCCTTCCTTCCTTACAAGACATTGAAACTAAAGGCTTGTTGGAGAGGAATCAAGCAATCTTAGAAATGTGCTCCCGAGTGGCGCAGCGGTCTAAGGCACTGCATCTCAGTGCTTGAGGTGTCATTACAGACCCTGGTTCAAATCCAGGCTGTATCACAACCGGCTGTGATTGGGAGTCTCATAGGGCGGCGCACAATTGGCCCAGCGTCGTCCGGGTTTGGCCGTTGTAGGCCGTCATTGTAAATAAGGATTTGTCCTTAACTGACTTGCCTAGTTAAATAAAATAAAATTGAGACTTACCCAGAAAGACAGCTGTAATCCCTGTCAAAAAGGTGATTCTAACATGTATTGACTCAGGTGTACTTATGTAAATGAGATATTTCTGTATTTAATTTCTCTTTGTCATTAATCACTTTGTCATTATTATTAAATTAATAATAATAATGACTAAGTACTTAGCCAGCAAGCATATACACAGTAGTACTGTATGAATCAATGTACTTAAAAGCCTGGCAAAGCCTGGACAACGGGTTGTATTATTATAACACATAGATGCTCTTCCAGATAAACATAAGAACTGGCCTTCACCCATTTAGAGAGAGATTCATATAGACCTAGAGGATATTGTATGAACAAGCAAATATTGGAAGGTGTTAAAATGGGTTTTACCTCAGTCTTGTAATTGGTTCTTATAGGACATAGGTCAAACAAGTATAGCTCACCATTCCTGTCAACAGGCTTTTAGGCTTCAGCTAGCTGACAAAAAAAGTATTAAGGATTAAAAAGAGACAAAAACAAACAAAAAAATCTCAGACCCAAAGGAATGTCAACTGTGGAATCGTGACTGTTACATGACTTGCTTAAAGCTGACTTTCTCCTGGGAGAGCCAGCTTTCAGACTGGAGTCAGGGGGCAGAGAGCTGCTGCAGATATCTTTGTGTGCAGATGTCTCTGTTCTTATCTCTAAGCTATAGTCTTCCCTGGGGTGTCTCAACCAGCAGGAGTGTACTCTTTGCTAAGTACTGTCAACTAAAAAAAAATGTCCTCACTGAACAGGCACCCTGAGGTACACTCAAACTCAAAACACTGAAGGCCCTACGATAGACTAGCGTCCAGGGAGTATACTTGTACATGTTATAGGAGATAGGGCAGGAGCCCATGTACCATTCCGGCTTGTACAAGGCTACTTACTTATAAGACATTGAAACTCGTTGGAGTGTAATGAAGCTGTTCTAGATATACACAGTACCTTAGTACTCAGCTATTGTAGTATGCATGTAAAGTACAGTGAGAGTCAAATGTACTGAAAACCAAGGCAAATGCTACATTCAGGCTAATATTCACATCTTAAAACTCATTTTTGTACTCTTCCAGATTCACACACATACATATAAAACACCTGAAACATGCCCGTCAACGATTTCTGTCCTCCTCCATCCATTAAGAGACGCAGCATGAATCTAAACCGTCTCTGCCGTTGTCACAACATTCTGCACTTGGCCCACACTTTTTGCAGGGCATAACTCAGGCCCCCAAGTTGGCTCAGACAGACAGGGCATCTAGCAACCACACAGACAGACAGACAGACTAGTGACCAGTTAATATTTTCTTGGTAGCGCAAAACAAGAACCCAAAAAAGGCAGAAGAGCCTCAGACAGCATTAACCCTCAGCCCAATATATCATCTCTACTCAGACAGCATTATCCCTCAGCCCAATATATAATCTCTACTCAGACAGCATTAACCCTCAGCCCAATATATAATCTCTACTCAGACAGCATTAACCCTCAGCCCAATATATAATCTCTACTCAGACAGCATTAACCCTCAGCCCAATATATCATCTCTACTCAGACAGCATTAACCCTCAGCCCCAATATATCATCTCTACTCAGACAGCATTAACCCTCAGCCCAATATATAATCTCTACTCAGACAGCATTATCCCTCAGCCCAATATATCATCTCTACTCAGACAGCATTAACCCTCAGCCCAATATATCATCTCTACTCAGACAGCATTAACCCTCAGCCCCAATATATAATCTCTACTCAGACAGCATTAACCCTCAGCCCCAATATATCATCTCTACTCAGACAGCATTAACCCTCAACCCAATATATCATCTCTACTCAGACAGCATTAACCCTCAGCCCCAATATATAATCTCTACTCAGACAGCATTAACCCTCAGCCCCAATATATCATCTCTACTCAGACAGCATTATCCCTCAGCCCAATATATAATCTCTACTCAGACAGCATTAACCCTCAGCCCAATATATAATCTCTACTCAGACAGCATTAACCCTCAGCCCCAATATATCATCTCTACTCAGACAGCATTATCCCTCAGCCCCAATATATAATCTCTACTCAGACAGCATTATCCCTCAGCCCAATATATAATCTCTACTCAGACAGCATTATCCCTCAGCCCCAATATATCATCTCTACTCAGACAGCATTGACCCTCAGCCCCAATATATCATCTCTACTCAGACAGCATTAACCCTCAGCCCCAATATATCATCTCTACTCAGACAGCATTAACCCTCAGCCCAATATATAATCTCTACTCAGACAGCATTAACCCTCAGCCCAATATATAATCTCTACTCAGACAGCATTGACCCTCAGCCCCAATATATCATCTCTACTCAGACAGCATTATCCCTCAGCCCAATATATCATCTCTACTCAGACAGCATTATCCCTCAGCCCCAATATATCATCTCTACTCAGACAGCATTAACCCTCAGCCCAATATATAATCTCTACTCAGACAGCATTAACCCTCAGCCCCAATATATCATCTCTACTCAGACAGCATTAACCCTCAGCCCAATATATCATCTCTACTCAGACAGCATTAACCCTCAGCCCCAATATATCATCTCTACTCAGACAGCATTATCCCTCAGCCCAATATATAATCTCTACTCAGACAGCATTATCCCTCAGCCCAATATATCATCTCTACTCAGACAGCATTATCCCTCAGCCCAATATATAATCTCTACTCAGACAGCATTATCCCTCAGCCCAATATATCATCTCTACTCAGACAGCATTATCCCTCAGCCCCAATATATCATCTCTACTCAGACAGCATTAACCCTCAGCCCCAATATATCATCTCTACTCAGACAGCATTATCCCTCAGCCCAATATATAATCTCTACTCAGACAGCATTAACCCTCAGCCCCAATATATCATCTCTACTCAGACAGCATTAACCCTCAGCCCCAATATATCATCTCTACTCAGACAGCATTAACCCTCAGCCCAATATATAATCTCTACTCAGACAGCATTAACCCTCAGCCCCAATATATCATCTCTACTCAGACTACCTGCAGGCTACATCCTCCTTTATCATTCAATCTTCAATCTTTCCAGATCTTTTAAATAGCACTTCACCAGCAAGACAGTATCTGAGTCCCAATCAGCACCCTATACTCTATATAGTGCACTACATTGGACCAGGGCCCCACAGTGCACTAGGTAATGAATAGGGTGTAATTTGGGACGAAAGACAATAGCAGCTATTGAGTGAAATCAGGTCATATGAAAATAAACCTCAGAATGAGTAGGCTTAATTGCACAACGTTAGCTGAACAGCTCATAGTGTAACCTGTATGTAGGTTACAGTGGTAATGGTTTGTGATGGGGATTTTATTTTTTTAAAAGCTGTATTATATAGATTTGTAGACACCAAGTATCGACTAGTAAAAAATATTTAGGATTCATTCAATGTTTTGCTAGGTAGCATTAGCTAGTGCTAGTTGGCTGTACCAAAACTCTGGTATTTGTCTATCCTATAGCTTGTTCTCCATCTTCTTTTGAAATAGAGACATGTTTTCAGCGCTTTTACTTCCATGACTGACCAAAACAAAATGTATCATGCTCTTTCGTCTCTGCAGCAGACACACACACACACACACACACACACACACACACACACACTGAGCAATTTGGATCAAAATCGCAATAAAATAGCAGTAGCAAATCTCAATACATACAGAATCGTGAGAGTCGCAATAATATTGTGAGGTCCCCTGGCAATTCCCAAGCCTAGTTAGTGGTTTAGTAGAATCACAGTGCTGCACTACCGTAGGTTACAAGGTCACTGTTAGTTCAAGTAGCTGGTTTTCCAACGTCTGCATCTAGAGAGCCGATATCCCCACATCAGATTAAAGTGGAATTTCCACCACATTTCATATTCATCTCCAGAACCAGATCAGAGTCTACATATTCACATAAAATGTTCCTGATCGTTCCCTTCATTCAGATACAGATCTATTGATAACCTACAGTGCCTCATTGGAATAGGGTCTACAGGAAGTGAGTGTAGATCCATGCCTGTCACTATATGTAAAACTGTCAGGCTACATAGTGCATGATATAAGTGTATAATAGTTACCCATGACGACCAGTAGGAAGAGCAGTGTAGCAACTCCTGCTGTGATGTAGAACATAACACTGATGTCATAGGTCAGCTGATCCATGTCATCACCATTAGGCACCAGGATGGGAGGGACCAAGAACCCAATGGCTATACCCAGCTGCAAGAGAAGACAGACAGTACAGCTTTAAAAACAGCTAAAACAAACACACGCACACGTATAGTGGAGATACATGTTGGAGATTGCCACATTTAGCTGACAGACAGCTTTCATTCACTCTAGTTACAGTAGCACTACACCAGTGTAAATTGAACCTGGCTCAAACTTGATACTTGACAGTGCATGTTGGTCCATCCCTTTGAAAATGTCCAGAAGTGACGTCTAGTTTTTGAAAACCACAAAGTGACGTAGCCGTAGATACTCTATATGACCAACACATACTGTACATGTTGAGCGATTAGACCTGGCTCGCAGTCTGCGTTCCAATTCATCCCAAATGGTGTTCGATGGAGTTGAGGTCAGGGCTCTGTCCAGGCCAGTCAAGTTCTTCCACACCGATCTCGACAAACCATTTCTGTATGGACCTCACTTTGTGCACTGGGGCATTGTCATGCTGAAACAGTAAAGGGACTTCCCCAAACTGTTGCCACAAAGTTGGAAGCACAGAATCATCTAGAATGTCATTGTATGCTGTAGGGTTAAGATTTCCCTCCACTGGAACTAAGGGGCCCGAACCATGAAAAACAGCCCCAGACCATTATTCCTCCTACACCAAACTTTACAGTTAGCACTATGCATTGGGGCAGGTCGTGTTCTCCTGGCATCCGACAAACCCAGATTCGTCCATCGGACTGACCGATGGTAAAGCGTGATTCATTACTCCAGAAAACCATTTCCACTGCTCCAAAGTCCAATGGCAGAGAGCTTAACACCACTCCAGCCGACGCTTGGCATTACGCATGGTGATCTGTGCGGCTGCTCGGTCATGAAAACCCATTTCATGAAGCTCCCGACGAACAGTTATTGTGCTAATTTTGCTTCCAGAGGCAGTTTGGAATTCGGTAGTGAGTGTTTCAACCAAGGACAGACCATTTTTACACGCTTCAGCACTCGGTGGTCCTGTTCAGTGAGATTGTGTGTCCTACCACTTCACGGCAGAACCGTTGTTGCTCGTAGACGTTTCCACTTCACAATAACAGCACTTACAGTTGACCGGGGCAGCAATAGAAGGGCAGAAAGTTGGTGAACAGACTTGTTGGAAAGGTGGCATCCTATGACAGTGCCACGTTGAAAGTCACTGAGCTTTTCAGTGAGGCCAATCTACTGACAATGTTTGTCTATGGAGATTGCATGGCTGTGTGCTTGATTTTATACTCCTGTAAGCAACTGGTGTGGCTGAAATAGCAAAATCCACTAATTTGAAGGAGAGCCCACATACATTTGGCCATGTAGTGTGTACCTTGAACAGCAAGTCAGCAACAGGTAGTTGAATGGAGAAAGCTTTGTGGAAGGAAATTTGCAACACAAACATGGAGAGTGAACGTGACACAGATCACAGAGACACAGAGCCCGTACCTAGAAGAGGGGCTACTTCGGTCGCATGGATGTGGTTTCGGTATGAAGTCTGACACGGACCAGAAAACCGACCTCCGCAGGCCGGTCCCGACAGCAGAATCAAACACCACTAACCTCTTACCACCTACGCAGGAATCATGTAAAACAGTACAGAGAGAGGCTACGGATGAGACCCCAAAAAGTACAGTCGAGTGCTCTAAACAAACCCGACTCAGGACGTTGCAAGAGGCTTTTGCCCACGGCACACACCATATGGCAAAGAATCACGAAGATGGAAGGAGATAACAGCTGCCGTTGCAACTTACATCTGCAAAGACATGGCCCCAATTTACACGGTCGAGAAACGGGGGTTTTGTGAGTTGGTGCTGACACTCGACCCAAGGTACCAAATTGATATGTGACACGTATTAATGCCAAAATAACATGCAAAACAGGCAAGCCCCCAAAAATAAAATAAATAAATATTAAGCCTGTATTTTTGTTTGCAACTAAAAAAAAAAGTTGAGAATGACAAATATTTATTTCCAAAGTTTGCTGCTTCAGTGTCTTTAGATATTTTTTGTCAGATGTTACTATGGAATACTGAAGTATAATTACAAGCGTTTCATAAGTGTCAAAGGCTTTTATTGACAATTACATGAAGTTGATGCAAAGAGTCAATATTTGCAGTGTTGACCCTTCTTTTTCAAGACCTCTGCAATCTGCCCTGGCATGCTGTCAATTAACTTCTGGGCCACATCCTGACTGATGGCAGCCCATTCTTGCATAATCAATGCTTGGGGATTGTCAGAATTTGTGGGTTTTTGTTTGTCCACCCACCTCTTGAGGATTGACCACAAGTTCTCAATGGGATTAAGGTCTGGGGAGTTTCCTGGCCATGGACCCAAAATATTGATGTTTTGTTCCCCGAGCCACTTAGTTATCACTTTTGCCTTATGGCAAGGTGCTCCATCATGCTGGAAAAGGCATTGTTCGTCACCAAACTGTTCCTGGATGGTTGGGAGAAGTTGCTCTCGGGGGATGTGTTGGTACCATTCTTTATTCATGTCTGTGTTTTTAAGCAAAATTGTGAGTCAGCCCACTCCCTTGGCTGAGAAGCAACCCCACACATGAATGGTCTCAGGATGCTTTACTGTTGGCATGACACAGGACTGATGGCAGCGCTCACCTTGTCTTCACCGGACAAGCTTTTTTCCGGATGCCCCAAACAATCAGAAAAGGGATTCAGAGAAAATGACTTTACCCCAGTCCTCAGCAGTCCAATTCCTGTACCTTTTGCAGAATATCAGACTGTCCTTGATGTTTTTCCTGGAGAGAAGTGGCTTCTTTGCTGCCCTTCTTGACACCAGGCCATCCTCCAAAAGTCTTTGCCTCATCTGCACGCACACCTGCCTGCTGCCATTCCTGAGCAAGCTCTGTACTGGGGGTTCCCCGATCCCGCAGCTGAATCAACTTTAGGAGACGGTCCTGGCGCTTGCTGGACTTTCTTGGGCTCCCTGAAGCCTTCTTCACAACATTTGAACCACTCTCCTTGAAGTTCTTGATGATCCAATAAATGGTTGATTTAGGCGCAATCTTACTGGCAGCAATATCCTTGCCTGTGAAGCCCTTTTTGTGCAAAGCAATGATGACGGCACGTTTCCTTGCAGGTAACCATGGTTGACAGAAGAAGAACAATGATTCCAAGCACCTAGCAGTCTGTTATTCGAACTCAATCAGCATGACCGAGTGATCTCCAGCCTGTCCTCGTCAACACTCACACCTGTGTTAACGAGAGAGTCACTGACATGATGTCAGCTGGTCCTTTTGTGGCAGAGCTGAAATGCAGTGGAAATGTTTTTGGGGGATTCAGTTAATTTGCATGGCAAAGAGGGAGTTTGCAATTAATTGCAATTCATCTGATCACTCTTCATAACATTCTGGAGTATATGCAAATTGCCACCATACAACCTGAGGCAGCAGACTGTGAAAATGTATATTTGTGTTGTTCTCAAAACTTTTGGCCACGACTGTAGTAGCTAGACAGTTAGCACTATTGACTTATTATGGGCTTACGATCTATGGTACGTAGGCAGGTAAACATGGCAAAAATAACACAGCATGTATTTATTCATGTATCTAGATAAGATATTGTAGTCAGGCAACAAATGAGATGTCAAATCGGCAACATTTCATTCTGTCGTCGGAGTGTATTTTATCTCGCTTCAGCTCAAATAATGGCCGACATCGATTTCAAGAAAAGTTGCGTACATTTTTTATGTGGTTGCATCATATATCTTTGCATACTTTCCTTTGAAGCTTCCATCGATGCGTGCTTCAAAATGCGTACAAACAGGGAGTACGTATTCAAGAAGTGCCCTCCGTTCTCCGTTTGGAATATTTTGATTTGGCTTCATGCTCCAATTTACGTGCTTGAAGCGTGGTAGTACGCATTTTGAGCAACACCCACTGTTAGTCTTCAACACCTATTTTACTATAATTTCTCTTTTTTCTCTCTGCGTTGTTGGGAAGAGCCGTCAGTAAGCGTTTCACTGTTAATCTACACCTGTTGTTTACCAAGCATGTGATTTGAATTGATTTTAGCTGATAGCTTTAAATGACTGACATCGGACACTTTCCCAGCCCTCGGTGTAAATAGTCTATTGGAAATAGTCTATTATATGGTGGAATAGGATCAAATGATACATCTTTATGCTTTGGGACCGTGACCCGTTTAGGGGATGAAATATCCACTCACTAGTGGACTTGGGAGTTCCCCAGACGATTGAGCTCAATGCCGATTAGATACAACGATGACCGACTTCTCTCACTGGGACCTGTAGTGTTGAGTAGATTATTTTTACTAAAGACATACAACATGTGACCCTTGGTCCAAAGAGTAAAAAACACACATTCTATTCAGGAAGCGGATGATGTCACACAGAGTTCTTGCCACTGTGACCTATTCAACCCAACTCTAGTCTATAACTAGGTATTTAAAATACAAAGGATCCAAGACCACTTGCAGTTGGCTGATAAAGTGGACAGGTTAGGTTTATATGGGATGAGATGGATTAAGAGTAAGATTATTTTTTCCAATTGGCAGCTAAGCACCGATCATCATGTCACAAAATTAAGACCCTTGATATTTACTGGAAAGGAGAAATCAGGCTCGTCACCGTGCACATTCACCACCATGTTGCCACCAAGTCGCAGTGGGAGGACCATACAACATAAAAAGTACCTTAAGTACCTCTGTGTTGATCAATCATTTAAGAAAATAATTGTGAAATCTATAATTTATTTGGATGTGTTGTAAGGGCTCTAATTGAGGGGATGAGGGGGCATACGACAAAAATATTTAGCAGTGCGACGAGGAGTTTTATTTTGGGAGCACTGTGCAACTATGAAAATAAAAATTGTTGTAATGTTAAGGGCTCACTGTACCGTTGTTTCGAAGTGGCCATTACTACAGTGAAAACGGCTTGCTTCCAGCTCAAAAGATCTGTCCCATATTACCGGCGCAATACTTTATATCTTCCAATAGAGGATCGCCGAGACCGCATTTTACATCCATAAACCATGTTGAGGGCAGTTCTAAAACTACTCGCACATCAACGTTGTTAACCATTTATTGTTTTTTTTTCACACTTTATTTGGGCATATTACCTCATTGGCTAGCTAGCTAACAACCTGTTAACTTTACTAGTATATCCAAACATTTGAGGGCACAGACAGAAAGGAAGATTGATCTCCTTAAGAAGATCAATGATCATAGATTAGCGATGTGCAGTTTGAGTTATGATTAGTTTTTCTGAGGGACGTGTTAATTTGAGTTGTTACTTTGACCTACAAGTGCTGGCTGCAATAGAGTAGCACAGTATGAGTCATAATACCCATAAAACCTAGCGGTCAAAACAGGGAAATGGCTCCAATAATTTTCCACCATTCATTTTTCCCCAATAGGGGATTTTAGAAACACTTTAAATAAAGGGCTGTGTTTTGTGTAGGCTCACCCTGACATGATGTTTTGATAACCATGTAAATCTCTCACGGACAAGTTGACTTATCTATTTATGGCTCTACTTACTGACTTCGAAAACGCTAATTAGCATCAGGTAGACCTTGTGTTGGGGACAATAAAACGCTAATTAGCATCAGGTGGACCTTGTGTTGGGGACAATAAAACGCTAATTAGCATCAGGTGGACCTTGTGTTGGGGACAATAAAAGGCCACTAAAATGTGCATTTGTATCACACAACAATGCCACAGACGTCGGAAGGGGCGTGCAATTGACATGCTGACTGCAGGAATGTCCACGAGAGCAGTTGCCAGAGAATTGAATGTTAATTTCTTTGTCATACCTCCAATGTTGTTTCAGAGAATTTGGCAGTACCTCAAACCAGCCTCACAACCGCAGACCACGTGTAACCATGCAAGCCCAGGACCGTCGTCTGAGACCACCCACCCAGACAGCTGATGAAATTTCGGTCTGTAATAAACCCCTTTTGTGGGAAAAACACCTCATTCTGAATGTCTGGGTCTGGCTCCCAAGTGTGTGGGCTTGGAAGTGGGTGGGCCTATGCCCTCCCAGGCCCACTCATGGCTGTGCCCCTGCCCAGTCATGTGGAATCCATAGATTAGGGCCTAATGAATTTATTTCAATTGACTGATTTCTTTATATTAACTGTAACTCAGTAAAATCTTTTGAAATTGATGTTTATATTTTGTTCAGTACATTTACAGCATTACATATTCATTTTTTTAGGGCACAGCATGTGCTTCAAATAGGATGCATCTCAATCCCCCCCAAAAACAAATCTTATTTTCTGGTGCTACCAATGAAAAAAATATATAATTTGGAGAATAATAATATCATTTGGAGAATAATAATATCATTTGGAGAATAATAATAAAGATAATATTAAAACATACCAAAAGAAAAGTGAACTGTATAACAGAGGTCATCAATGTGATCAATTCAGGATCACAAAACATTGAGGTTAGAGGAATATTATAATTTTTCATGGGTTAAAGTAAATATTCATATGTTTGCTATTTATTTCATAAGTAGTTGTATGATGGGAGTATCCATAAACAATTACTTTTATTGAAAAGAGGAAAGGGAGAGCTTTATTTCAAGCCTATTTAAGTTTCTAGGTCAAGCCATGTGCTATCGAGCATCTTACTAACTAATGCTAACTAGCGTTGGTTGGCTGGGGATGGTTGTCACAATCTGACAATCATCCATTGTAATAATGTACCCAGTTAGCTAAAGGACGTTGGAAAGACACCTAGAATACTTTTTTGGACAGCACAGTACAGTTTGATTCAGTTGAGCACAGTAGAGAAAAAGTACAGTACAGCTGATTTTAATTCAATAGTATATCACAGTGCAGTTGCAATTAGAGTACAGTAGGGTTTCATTCAGTATAGTACAGTAGGATACAGTACATTACTGAATACACTACATTACTGTATTGTACTC
The DNA here is from genome assembly GCF_901001165.1 of Salmo trutta. Taxonomy (NCBI): domain Eukaryota; kingdom Metazoa; phylum Chordata; class Actinopteri; order Salmoniformes; family Salmonidae; genus Salmo; species Salmo trutta. The sequence continues at coordinate 4,605,808 of NC_042957.1, read as the reverse complement.
AGCTGTATCTTAATTTATTTTAAAAATGGAACCTTTATTTAACCTTTAGTTAACTAGACAAGTCAATTAAGAACAAATTCTTATTTACAATGATGGCCTACCCTGGCCAAACCCGGACAATGCTGGGCCAATTGTGCGCTGCCGCCCTATGGGACTCCCAATCATGGCCGGATGTGATACAGCCTGGATTCGAACCAGGGACTGTAGTGATGCATCTTGTGCTGAGATGCAGTGCCTTAGACTGCTGCGCCACTCAGGAGACCAATAATGTGTGGTCCAAAATTGTGAAATATAGACCTTTAAGAATGTTTCAGATTTGGTCCAATCCGGACATGTTGGCCAAAACTCAGTCATTTGACAACGACTGAGTAAGCAACATTCTCGCGCACACACACACACACACACACCACACACACACACCACACACGCGTTTGAAAAACAAATCAATCTTTTCAACAACCAAAACAACTTAGTTAAACCAAATCCGTAAACACGGGCACTTTCATAGATATCATCCTAACCAACCTGTCCTCCAAATACACCTGTGCTGTCTTCAACCAGGATCTCAGCGTTCACTGCCTGCGTCCGTAATGCGTCTGCGGTCAAACGACCACCCCTCATCACTGTCAAACGCTCCCTAAAACACTTCAGCGAGCAGGCCTTTCTAAATCGACCTGGCCCGGGTATCCTGGAAGGATATTGACATCATTCCGTCAGTAGAGGATGCCCGGTTGCCCTTTAAAAGTGCTTTCCTCACAATCTTAAATAAGCATGCCCCATTCAAAACATTTTGAACCAGAAACAGATATAGCCCTTGGTTCACTCCAGACCTGACTGCCCTTAACCAGCACAAAAACATCCTGTGGCGTACTGCATTAGGATCGAATAGCCCCCGCGATATGCAACTTTTCAGGCAAGTTCGGAAGCAATATACACAGGCAGTTAAGAAAGCAAAGGCTAGCTTTTTCAAAACAGAAATTTGCATCCTGTAGCACAAACTCCAAAAAGTTCCAGGACACTAAAGTCCATGGAGAATAAGAGCACCTCCTCCCAGCTGCCCACTGCACTGAGGCAAGGAAACACTGTCACCACTGATAAATCCAAAATAATTGAGAATTTCAATAATCATTTTTCTACGCTGGCCATGCATTCCACCTGGCCAACCCTACCCTGGTCAACAGCCCTGCACCCCCAACTTGCCCAAGCCTCCCTCATTTCTCCTTCACCCATATAGCTTATGTCCTAAAAGAACTGCAAAATCTGGACCACTACAAAATCAGCAGGGCTAAACAATCTGGACCCTCAAATTATCCGCCAAAATTGTTGCAACCCCTATTACTAGCCTGTTCAACCTCTTTGTATCGTCTGAGATCCCCAAAGACTGGAAAGCTGCCGCGGTCATCCCCCTGTTCACAGGGGGAGACACTCTAGACCCAAACTGCTACAGACCTATATCTATCCTACCCTGCCTTTCTAAGGAAAGCCAAAACAGATCACGACCATTTCAAATCCCACCATACCTTCTCCGCTATGCAATCTGGTTTCCGAGCTGGTCATGGGTGCACCTCAGCCACGCTCAAGGTACTAAACTTTATTTTACCTTTATTTAACTAGGCAAGTCAGTTAGGAACAAATTCTTATTTTCAATGATGGGTTAACTGCCTGTTCAGGGGCAGAACGACAGATTTGTACCTTGTCAGCTCGGGGATTTGAACTTGCAACCTTTCGGTTACTAGTGCAATGCTCTAACCACTAGGATACCCTGCCACCCCAAAACGATATCATAACCTCCATCGATAAGAGACAATACTGTGCAGCTGTATTCGTAGACCAGGCCAAGGCTTTCGACTCTGTCAATCACCACATTCTTATTGGCAGACCAAACAGCCTTGGTTTCTCAAATGACTGCCTCGCCTGGTTCACCAACTACTTCTCAAACAAAGTTCAGTGTGTCAAATCAGAGGGCCTGTTGTCCGGACCTCTGGCAGTTTCTATGGGGGTGCCACAGGGTTCAATTCTCGGGCCGACTCTTTTCTCTGTATACATCAATGTCGTCGCTCTTGCTGCTGTTGATTCTCTGATCCACCTCTATGCAGACAGACAACACCATTCTGTATACTTCTGGCCCTTCTTCGGACACTGAACCAACCACCAGATGAGCTTCAATGCCATACAACTCTCCTTCCGTGGCCTCCAACTGCAAGTAAAACTAAATGCATGCTCTTCAACCGATCGCTGCCCGAACTTGCCCGCCCGTCCAGCATCACTACTCTGGAAGGTTCTGACTTAGGTATTTGTAGTTGTCTGGTTAGACTGTAAACTCTCCTTCCAGACTCACATTAAGCATCTCCAATCCAAAATTAAATCTAGAATCGGCTTCCTATTTTGCAATAAAGCATCATTCACTCATGCTGCCAAACATACCCTTGTAAAACTGACTATCCTACCGATCCTTGACTTCGGTGATGTCATTTACAAAATAGCCTCCAACACTCTACTCAGCAAATTGGATGCAGTCTATCACAGTGCCATCCATTTTGTAACCAAAGCCCCATATATTACCCACCACTGCGACCTGTCTGCTCTCGTTGGCTGGCCCTCGCTTCATTCTCGCCACCAAACCCACTGGCTCCAGGTCACCTATAAGTCTTTGCTCGGTAAAGCCCTGCCTTATCTAGCACACGCTCCAGCAGGTATATTTCACTGGTCACCCCCAAAGCCAATTCCTCCTTTGGCCGCCTTTCCTTCCAATTGCCTTACCTCCCTTATCTTACCTCATTTGTACACACTGTGTATAGACTTTTTTCCTATTGTGTTATTTACTGTATGTTTGTTTATGCCATGTGTAACTCTGTTGTTGTTTGTGTCGCACTACTTTGCTTTATCTTGGCCAGGTCGCAGTTGTAAATGAGAACTTGTTCTCAACTAGCCTACCTGGTAAAATAACTGAACGTCGCAAACCCTTGGATATCTGCACGAACCCTAGCCTAAATGATGAATCAGCGATATACAAATATGCATAATTATTTTTTTATTTACTAACCACAGAAATACATAAAACAGTTGATATTGGTTACTAACAACGCATTGATCAGTCCCTAAACTGGTATGTTGTTGTCTCTTCTGTTGGAATCGCCGGTCCGTCTGCTGGAGAGTCAGTTCATCAAAGACGCTCTGGTTAACTTCCCCAGAAGTCAATGTCTTCCGTAGTTGTCGCTTTCGCATCGGTGCTGGATAGAGTCTGTTGCGGTATTCTCATACTAGACTTTCCAGCTGCAGACTAGTAATTTTACGTCTAGGATTTGCTCTGATTCTGTTTTTTTTTAATTTATTTACCTTGATTTAACTAGGCAAGTCAGTTAAGAAACAATTCTTAATTTTCAATGACGGCCTAGGAACAGTGGGTTAACTGCCTTGTTCAGGGGCAGAATCGATAGTCTCAGAGTTTAACCATTTCCTGCCGTGAGGCCAAAGCTGCATGGTCTCCGTGGCCCATAGAGTTGTAGTTCTTATACATTTCACATGTAGCGTCAGCTGCATGTTTTCTAGTCTGACGGCCTATAGAATTGCAGTCATTCCAACGTGGGGACTCAATCTAAGCGTTCTCTGACTTAATGTACATTTTGTTCGGAAGTGGGTTTGATGACGCCTGATGTAATGGCTGGCCTCACGGGGGTTTTATACTCTGTGGAAAAAGGGGAATTCCATGACGTCTGATGTAATGGCTGGCCTCACAGAGGCGTGGACACTGACTAGTTAAAACTTTACACCTTAACAAGTATCTCGTTTAAAAGGCCAACATCATATTACATCTCGTCACAAATAGTTTCATATTTACTCATTCATTTTATCCAACATCGAGATGTAAACCTGACAGCTGAGAAATGTACACTTTAAGAGATACAGTTGTGTTTCCTGTCCTTCATGAGATCACCAAATGAAACACAAACAATGACTGTCCCTTAAGTGTTCATGGACCATTCCCAAATGTAGAAATATTGTTTAATTGTTCAAACTTTTGATGTCCAAGGGTCTCAGTGTTCACAGTTGAAGTCAGACGTTTACATACACTTAGGTTGGAGTCATTAAAAACTTGTTTTTCAACCACTCCACAAATTTCTTGTTAACTATAGTTTTGGCAAGTCGGTTAGGACATCTACTGCATGACAAGTAATTTTTCCAACAATTGTTTACAGACAGATTACTTCACTTATTATTCACTGTATCACAATTCCAGTGGGTCAGAAGTTTACATACACTAAGTTGACTGTGCCTTTAAACAGCTTGGAAAATTCCTGAAAATAAATGTCATGGCAGTAGAAGCTTCTGATAGGCTAATTGACATAATTTGAGTCAATTGGAGTTGTACCTGTGGATGCATTTCGAGGCTTACATTCAAACTCAGTGCCTCTTTGCTTGGGAAAAATCAAAAGAAAATCAGCCAAGACCTCCACAAGTCTAGTTCGTCCTTGGGAGCAATTTCCAAACACCTGAAGGTATCACATTAATCTGTACAAACAATAGTACGCAAGTATAAACACCATTGGACCATGCAGCCGTCAGAATGTGTCTCCTACAGATGAACGTCCTTTGGTGCGAAAAATGCAAATCAATCCCAGAACAACAGCAAAAGACCATTTAAAGATGCTGGAGGAAACAGGTACAAAAGTATCTATATCCACAATAAAACGAGTCCTATATCGACATAACCTGAAAGGCCGCTCCGCAGGGAAGAAGCCACTGCTCCAAAACCGCCATAAAAAGCCAGCCTACGGTTTGCAACTGCACATGGGGACAAAGATCGTACTTTTTGGAGAAATGTCCTCTGGTCTGATGAAACAAAAATAGAACTGTTTGGCCATAATGACCATCGTTATGTTTGGAGGAAAACGGGGGATGCTTGAAAGCCGAAGAACACCATCCCAACCGTGAAGCACGGGGGTGGAAGCATCATGTTGTGGGGGTGCTTTGCTGCAGGAGGGACTGGTGCACTTCACAAAATAGATGGCATCATGAGGGAGGAAAATGATGTGGATATATTGAAGCAACAGCTCAAGACATCAGTCAGGAAGTTAAAGCTTCATCGCAAATTGGTCTTCCAAATGGACAATGACCCAAGCATACTTCCAAAGTTGCGGCAAAATGGCTTAAGGACAACAACGTCAAGGTATTGCAGTGGCCATCACAAAGCCCTGACCTCAACCCCACAGAAAATTTGTGGGCAGAACTGAAAAAGGGCGTGTGAGCAAGGAGGCCTACAAACCTGACACAGTTACACCAGCTGTCAGGAGGAATGGGCCAGAATTCACCCAACTTATTCTGGGAAGCTTGTAGAGGCTACCCAAAAGATTTGACCCAAGTTAAACAATTTAAAGGCAATGCTACCAAATACTAATTGAGTGTATGTAAACTTCTGGCCCAGTGGGAATGTGATGAAAGAAATAATTCTCTACTATTATTCTGACATTTCACATTCTTAAAATAAAGTGGTGATCCTAACTGACCTAAGACAGGGAATTTTTACTAGGATTAAATGTCAGGAATTGTGAAAAACTGAGTTTAAATGTACTTGGCTAAGGTGTATGTAAACTTCCGACTTCAACTGTATGTTGACTTTATTATGTTAGCAATACTGTTCAATAAATAAAAGGCTTTACATTTTCCCCAAACAAATACTTTAACTCTTTGTAAATTGACACTGGACGACCCCGCTCATACTGTGTGACATCCAACCAAGGGATGGAGCTCGTTGTCACAAGTGGACAGAGTGTGTTGGATGGCTTATATATATTATAATATATTATAACTCCATGTTAGAATAAGAGGATAAAAAAAAAGGGTCCCTATTTCAACCTAAGACTTTGGTCTTTCTCCTGATACTGAAAATACTATTGTAAGATACTGGTGCTGAGAAATACACAGACGAGTAAAAAGTGTGACAACCAACCCCGGTCTCCCCGAATCAGATCTACGCAGAAACCGACTGCTCCTTGTAGATTTATTTTTGCTAGATAGTCACCTGTTAAAAATCTCCTGGAGGTAAGGAATGTTTTTCAGCTAAACTAAGACAACGATTCACCCCATTTGGTTAATACATGTCCATACTGGCTGAATAACTTAGCCTTCATAGGATGTGTAAACTTCTTTATTTAAATTTTTTTTTTTTTAAATAGGGAAAGAACTTGATCTGAGGTTACTTGTAGAAGTGCGTGGGAATTACTTCATGATAACTTAAGAGAATGCAGTGTGCTGGTTATTTTCTTTTTACACTTCCTTATTTGGAAAAGGCACCGGCACATCGGAGACACCTCGTTGCATGGTAACGAGATAACGTGAAATAAGATTTAAAAAATCTCATTCTTTAATTACCAGTCTCAAAGTTAATTTGTGGGCCTGAAAATAGAGAGTTTAACTTACTAGGAAGAAGAAAAGATAGAAAAACCAAAACAATATTTGTGAAAATAACAATCTGATCCAAGAAGATGCAAAGACTCCATGAACACCAGCTAGAGGTCAGAGGTTAAATTACTCAGTCTGTTTCAAATCAACATGTGAGGAATTAAGACAACTCTGTTAATGTGCAACAACTCAGTAGTTAGGCAAGTGGACTGGAACACCAGCTACACCTAGCATATTTCCATTTTAGCTGAATAACTTAGCCTACACTGATGTGTACACTTTAGGAGAGACGCAACTGTGAAGAAGTACTATGCTCTCATCTGGGTTATTCAGATTGTGTAGTAATTATATATATATATATATATATATATATATATATATATATATATATATATATATATATATATATATATATATATATATATATATATATATATATATATATAAAAATACACACACACACTAAAAAGTTTAGACACCTACTCATTCAAGGGGTTTCCTTTATAATAAGAATAGTGAAGACATCAAAACTATGAAGTAACACATTTGGTTACTACATGATTTCATAAGTGTTAAAATCAAAATATATTTTATATTTGAGATTCTTTAAAGTAGCCCCTCTCTGCCTTGATGACAGGTTTGCATAATCTTGGCATTCTCTCAACCAGCTTCATGAGGAATGCTTTTCCAACAGTCTTGAAGGAGTTCCCACATATGCTGAGCACTTGTTGGCTGCTTTTCCTTCACTCTGCGGTCCAACTCATACCAAACCATCTCAATTGGGTTGAGGTCGGGTGATTGTGGAAGGAGTGGCTTCCGTCTGGCCACTCTACCATAAAGGCCTGATTGGTGGAGTGCTGCAGAGATGGTTTCCCTTATGGAAGGTTCTCCCATGTCCACAGAGGAACTCTGGAGCTCTGTCAGAGTGACCATCGGGTTCTTGGTCACCTCCCTGACCAAGGCCCTTCTCCCAAGATTGCTCAGTTTGGCTGGCCGGCCAGCTCTAGGAAGAGTCTTGGTGGTTCCAAACTTCTTCCATTTAAGAATTATGGATTGGATGCCACGGTGTTCTTGGGGATCTTCAATGCTGCAGAAATGTTTTGGTCCCCTTCCCCAGATCTGTGCCTCGACACAATCCTGTCTTGGAGCTCTACGGACAGTTCCTTCGACCTCATGGCTTGGTCTTTGCTCTGACATGCACTGTCAACTGTGGGACCTTATATAGACAGGCGTGTGTCTTTCCAAATCATGTCCAATCAATTGAATTTACCACAGGTGGACTCCAACTAAGTGGTAGAAACATCTCAAGGATGATCAATGGAAACAGGATGCACCTGAGCTCAATTTACAGTCTCATAGCAAAAGGGCCTGAATACTTATGTAAATAAGGTCGTTTTTTTAGAAATGTGATTTTTTTTTTTACTGTTTTCGCTTTGTCATTATGGGGTATTGTGCATAGATTTTTTTTACGAATCTCCAGTAATTTTAGAATAAGGCTGTAACGTAACAATGCGGAAAAAGTCAAGGGGTATGAATACTTTCCGAAGGCGCTGTATATAGCCTCTATATGGGGCCTTGTAGGCTGAAATATAAAATGTCAACTTCCCTGTAACATAACAACAATGTCAGGTTATACGTTTTTTAAACATGTAAATAGGCTGTAGATTCAGATGCATATCCTTTAGAAGTGTTACGCTGAGATGTCGACTTCCCAGTATATAGAATGAGAGAGTAGAGGGGGTGAACCGTTGTATATAGAATGAGAGAGTAGAGGGGGTGAACCGTTGTATATAGAATGAGAGAGTAGAGGGGGTGAACCGTTGTATATAGAATGAGAGAGTAGAGGGGGTGAACCGTTGTATATAGAATGAGAGAGAGTAGAGGGGGTGAACCGTTGTATATAGAATGAGAGAGTAGAGGGGGTGAACCGTTGTATATAGAATGAGAGAGTAGAGGGGGTGAACCGTTGTATATAGAACGAGACAGAGTAGAGGGGGTGAACCGTTGTATATAGAATGAGAGAGTAGAGGGGGTGAACCGTTGTATATAGAATGAGAGAGTAGAGGGGGTGAACCGTTGTATATAGAATGAGAGAGTAGAGGGGGTGAACTGTTGTATATAGAACGAGACAGAGTAGAGGGGGTGAACCGTTGTATATAGAACGAGACAGAGTAGAGGGGGTGAACCGTTGTATATAGAATGAGAGAGTAGAGGGGGTGAACTGTTGTATATAGAATGAGAGAGTAGAGGGGGTGAACCGTTGTATATAGAGAGAGAGTAGAGGGGGTGAACCGTTGTATATAGAATGAGAGAGAGTAGAGGGGGTGAACCGTTGTATATAGAATGAGAGAGTAGAGGGGGTGAACTGTAGTTTATAGAATGAGACAGAGAGACGAGGGGGTGAACTGTTGTATATAGAATGAACGTTAGGCCTATGGATTGCCTCTAAGGCCCATGTTTGTTTTTTTTGGACTGGTCCTCTGAGAAATGTCTCGTCTTCCTCACACCGCTGGTGATTCTCTCACTCCAGTGCTACTTTGAGTGTAGCCGCACATGCGTTATAAAGAGATATGAGAATCCCTTATTCAGCACCTATGGATCTCAAACACAGCACGGAATGAAGAAGCAAGCATGACGTCCAAACTTAGAACCTCAACAACACAGGAACCTCACTTGGCAAATGGTCATTTGTCCCGAGAGGAGTAAATGGAAATGTTTAGTTTACCACTTCAACCATCAATAGAGAAGGTTTCCATTGAAATTGTTATGGTGCCCTGAGGGCTTATGTCCTGTGATTATGCTATGGTATAGATAACCCTATACATTGATCTCTCAAGACAGGTCAGTTGATCAGTGGGACAAATAAATCTGGACCTGTGACCTTCACCTTTCAGGACCAGAGATAAGAGATTATTCATGGTGGCTTGAACTCGTGACTAGACTCACAATGTACACGGTTCTCTCAGTCTCGTCAGTGATGACATTGACCTTTCACCTTTGAGGGCAGAGGATGAGAGATTACCAACTGGCCAATATAGGCCAGCGTTGGCTTGAGAGTCTTGCGTAATTGCGCAATTCCCAACTGGGCCAAATGGACACATGGGTGGAGTAATCTTTAACATTCCGATAAGTGACTAATCATTAAAAAAAAGAGCGCAAAATGACTGACTACATAAACAAATAGCTACATCTGCAATGACTTAAATGTATTGGACCTTAGACTACATAACATACCTGGTTTCCGAAGACCCCGATGGAACAAGCGGTGGACACCTCCTCCGATCCAAACCACACCGAGGCGATCTTCGACGGCATCCCGAGGATAAACACCTGAGCAAGGGAGCAGCAGAACTGTCCGAGCATGGTGACCGCGAACAGGTCGGGTCTCACACTGGTCACTTTGATCCAAGTCCCCGCGCAATTCATGGCTGTAGCCACCAGCGCAATAATACGGAGACCTTTCTTATCCAGCAGCCAGGTGACCGGGAATATGAAGGGAATGTAAGTCAACATGTATATCATAGACATCCAATCTATAGTGAAAGACTCGACACCGTAGAACTTCATGAAAATGTTGTTGATGATTCCGTACTGAATCCATTGGAACGAGTTGCAGAGAGAATACGAGCTGAATAGCAACACGATGAACCATCGCCGCTTGTATAGTTTGATGGTTTGGTTTGTATCGTCGCCGTTCTGGTTTAGTTGTATCTTGTGCTCCGTGCGCACGTCCTCGCTCTCAACGGCAGACTTCAAAATTGTAATTTTTTCCAGCTCTAACACATTTTGATTGTCGTTGATTTCGCCATAAACCAAGGAAGGTTTTTCATTTTCGCCAGTCATGTTGAAGTGTATTAATTAAGACAGGCAGGTGAATACAATACAGACACGTATGCCTCTCTCTTACATTTTAGTGAGAGTTCGGACCAGCCTGACTATGCGAACTTTTGACAGTACTCTAGTTTTGGGAAACAAGCCAAACCAGCTACACCACCTCTCAAAGTTCACCAATCAGAAACTACAACCGACACCACTTTCTATTTGATACCACGTTAGCAAATAAAGTAGTTTAAAGCAAAGGCATTCCCTGAAATGAAAATGTGAAGTTTCAGTTCGCTAAACAACCATTAAATAATTCGCTGTGCAAAAGGGGTAAACTAGACAAGTCACTCATAGACTACATTACAAGTAGCCTGCACAGGCGCACTTTTTCCTGTTCCTGTTGCGCTGAAGTTGACAAAACAGTAGCCTACTTTCACAAGCAGTTAAAACTCAACATATGTAGCCCTACGTTTGTTTTTAAATCATGTATGGAGATGTCATTCTGTTCCGCGTCGAGCGAAGTATCAATGGGCCAGTTGGTTTTGCGTGGCCAGCTGTCTCGGGTGGGTGGAGATTTCTCTTAAGGACCAATAATTGGATGGTCTAAAACAGGCGTCACAAAGTCATTCCATGGATGGCCTATGGGCTGCAAGGTTTTGTTTTTCCCTTTCAATTTCAGCCCAAGACCACCAGATGTGAGGAATGCCTTACAAATTAGTGACCTTAATCACTCAAGTACAAGGGAAGAGCGCAAACCCACCGACACTCGGCCCTCCGTGGAATGAGTTTGACACCTTTGTTTATTAAAACGTTTGAACTCCGCTGAGACGGGCCACCGGGCCATGCAAAACGAACATGTCCAATGTAAACGCCCGTTTACGTCACCACGTAAACCAACCCAGGACCCAATGAACCCTCACTGCCGTCTGTGTTGAAATTGGGCACGTTGGAGGAGGAGCTACATTTTGCAACCAAACATCCCGACCTTGGTTGCCGACAAAAAAATTATTCTACTGTCAATGCCAAAATGCTATTTTTGCTGTTGGTGGCATAGGCTACACAACACATTTCCACAAAGCACCATCCACTGACCCAAGATAAAATGGAATACAATGCAATACAGTAGATTACAATATAATATAATATGGAGCTGGAATAGAATAGAATAGAATGGAATAGCATATAATAGAATAACATTGAATATGGTACTGGAATTAGAATAGATGTTACATCAAATGTAAAGCAACCATTGGTCTGAAAACATGAGGCTTCCACTCAATGTTCTCTGTAAACGTGCATGCGTTAACAGACGTGCTAGAGCCCCGAGACTGCCGCACAGCTCCCCCGAGACTGCCGCACAGCTCCCACGAGACTGCCGCACAGCTCCCACGAGACTGCCGCACAGCTCCCACGAGACTGCCGCACAGCTCCCACGAGACTGCCGCACAGCTTCCACGAGACTGCCGCACAGCTCCCACGAGACTGCCGCACAGCTCCCACGAGACTGCCGCACAGCTCCCACGAGACTGCCGCACAGCTCCCCCGAGACTGCCGCACAGCTCCCCCGAGACTGCCGCACAGCTCCCCCGAGACTGCCGCACAGCTCCCCCGAGACTGCCGCAAAGCTCCCACGAGACTGCCGCACAGCTTCCACGAGACTGCCGCACAGCTCCCACGAGACTGCCGCACAGCTCCCACGAGACTGCCGCACAGCTCCCACGAGACTGCCGCACAGCTCCCACGAGACTGCCGCACAGCTCCCACGAGACTGCCGCACAGCTTCCACGAGACTGCCGCACAGCTCCCACGAGACTGCCGCACAGCTCCCACGAGACTGCCGCACAGCTCCCACGAGACTGCCGCACAGCTCCCCCGAGACTGCCGCACAGCTCCCCCGAGACTGCCGCACAGCTTCCACGAGACTGCCGCACAGCTTCCACGAGACTGCCGCACAGCTCCCACGAGACTGCCGCACAGCTCCCACGAGACTGCCGCACAGCTCCCCCGAGACTGCCGCACAGCTCCCCCGAGACTGCCGCACAGCTCCCCCGAGACTGCCGCACAGCTCCCCCGAGACTGCCGCACAGCTTCCACGAGACTGCCGCACAGCTCCCACGAGACTGCCGCACAGCTCCCCCGAGACTGCCGCACAGCTCCCACGAGACTGCCGCACAGCTCCCACGAGACTGCCGCACAGCTCCCACGAGACTGCCGCACAGCTTCCACGAGACTGCCGCACAGCTCCCACGAGACTGCCGCACAGCTCCCCCGAGACTGCCGCACAGCTCCCCCGAGAATGCCGCACAGTTCCCACGAGACTGCCGCACAGCTCCCACTAGACTGCCGCACAGCTCCCACGAGACTGCCGCACAGCTCCCACTAGACTGCCGCACAGCTCCCACGAGACTGCCATACAGAGTGCTGAAGAAATATCTGCCCACAAAGAGAAGCAGGAGATTGAACTTCGTTCAACTGTTCTTGAGTTTTTCCCCTGTTAGTTAACACTATCAACGATTCCCTTTACTGTGGCAACTGTGATCGAATCAACACAATATTAGCCACTTTCGATGCAACATTCTGAAACATGAAAGATATTTTGTTGTAAGCAGAATGTATAGGAATAGAATTATATTGTGAATTACTCACCACATACTCCAGACCGGTGGATGCATAGGCAGTGGTGTAAAGTCCTTAAGTAAAAATACTTGAAAGTACTACTTAAGTCATTTTTGGGGGTATCTGTACTTTACTTTACTATTTATATTTTTGACAAATTTTACTTTTACTTCACTTACATTTCTAAAGAAATGTATGTACTTTTTACATTTCCCCTGACACAAAAAAGTACTCATTACATTTTGAATGCTTAGCAGGACAGGAAAATTGTCTAATTCACACACTTATCAAGAGAACATCCCTGGTCATCCCTACTACCTCTGATCTGGCGGACTCACTAAACACTGGCCTCATTTGTAAATTATGTCTGAGTGTTGGAGTGTGCCCCTGGCTATCTGTAAATGATGTCTGAGTGTTGGAGTGTGCCCCTGGCTATCTGTAAATGATGTCTGAGTGTTGGAGTGTTCCCCTGGCTATCTGTAAATGATGTCTGAGTGTTGGAGTGTTCCCTTGGCTATCTGTAAATGATGTCTGAGTGTTGGAGTGTGCCCTGGCTATCTGTAAATGATGCCTGAGTGTTGGAGTGTTCCCCTGGCTATCTGTAAATGATGTCTGAGTGTTGGAGTGTTCCCCTGGCTATCTGTAAATGATGTCTGAGTGTTGGAGTGTTCCCTTGGCTATCTGTAAATTATGTCTGAGTGTTGGAGTGTGCCCCTAGCTATCTGTAAATGATGTCTGAGTGTTGGAGTGTGCCTCTGTCTATCTGTAAATGATGTCTGAGTGTTGGAGTGTGCCTCTGTCTATCTGTAAATGATGTCTGAGTGATGGAGTGTTCCCCTGGCTATCTGTAAATGATGCCTGAGTGTTGGAGTGTTCCCCTGGCTATCTGTAAATGATGTCTGAGTGTTGGAGTGTTCCCCTGGCTATCTGTAAATGATGTCTGAGTGATGGAGTGTTCCCCTGGCTATCTGTAAATGATGCCTGAGTGTTGGAGTGTTCCCCTGGCTATCTGTAAATGATGCCTGAGTGTTGGAGTGTTCCCCTGGCTATCTGTAAATGATGTCTGAGTGTTGGAGTGTTCTCTTGGCTATCTGTAAATGATGTCTGAGTGTTGGAGTGTTCTCTTGGCTATCTGTAAATGATGCCTGAGTGTTGGAGTGTTCCCCTGGCTATCTGTAAATGATGTCTGAGTGTTGGAGTGTTCTCTTGGCTATCTGTAAATGATGTCTGAGTGTTGGAGTGTTCTCTTGGCTATCTGTAAATGATGCCTGAGTGTTGGAGTGTTCCCCTGGCTATCTGTAAATGATGTCTGAGTGTTGGAGTGTTCTCTTGGCTATCTGTAAATGATGTCTGAGTGTTGGAGTGTTCTCTTGGCTATCTGTAAATGATGCCTGAGTGTTGGAGTGTTCCCCTGGCTATCTGTAAATGATGTCTGAGTGTTGGAGTGTTCCCCTGGCTATCTGTAAATGATGTCTGAGTGATGGAGTGTTCCCCTGGCTATCTGTAAATGATGTCTGAGTGTTGGAGTGTTTCCCTGGCTATCTGTAAATAATGTCTGAGTGATGGAGTGTTCCCCTGGCTATCTGTAAATGATGTCTGAGTGATGGAGTGTTCCCCTGGCTATCTGTAAATGATGTCTGAGTGTTGGAGTGTTCTCTTGGCTATCGGTAAATAAATAAAAAACTAGAAAATGGTGCCATATTGATTAAGGAATTTGAAATAATGTATACTTTTACTTTTGATACTTAAGTATATTTTAACAATGACATTTACTTTTGGTACTTAATAAGTAGATTTTAAACCAAATACTTTTGGATTTTTACTCAAGTAGTATTTTACTGGGTTTCTTTCCCTTTTACTTGAGTCATTTTTATTAAAGTATCTTTATTTTTACTCAAGTATGACAATTGGGTACTTTTTCCACCACTGGGCATAACCAATCAGAGCTGCAGTAGGCCGATATGCAAATAAACTATTGCCATTTATGGATCTGTGTCGTATACTTTGAACTGGATTGTGTTTACAGCTGTGGTCATAAATAGATTTGTTTTATTTATTTTTAATTTAACCTTAATTTAACTAGGCAAGTCAGTTAAGAACAAATTCTTATTTTACAATGACGGCCTACCCTGATCAAACCCTCCCCTAAACCGGACAACACTGGGCCAATTCTGCACCGCCCTATGGGACTCCCGATCACAGCCATTTGTGATACAGCCCGGGATCAAACCAGGGTCTGTAGCGATGCCTCTACCACTGAGATCATTTGTAGTCAGCAATAGGAGAGTGATTGCTTCCTACAAGAGCACATTACGTGTACATTTCTAGACATCTTTGAAGTCAGATAAACAGATTTTTTTTTTGTCTTAAAGGGGCAGTGTTGTATTTTAAGACAAACTTGAATAAGCTAAGTAGCCAATAGGCAGAGGGTAGCATATTTTTGTCTGATTCGCTGTAATAATGGTATGTGAATAATAATGCATTTTATTTTGTAACGTGGTTTCTTGCATCAAACAACACAATGTTTTCAATCACCTCCTTGTCTGAAGGACAAATGGATAAACAGGTTAATGTCAAGCTCTGCATGTTTTTTTTCTTCTCAAAGGTCTCATGGAATGTAGGCCGACATTGAACACCACACATTGGCAGCTACTGTAGGCTGAATGATAGAACAGCTATTTCCATGTTAAAATGTTATGGGATTCATTTTCTCCGTTGTTTTTTGATGGTAGGCCACTCTGATAGGCCCTACATTATGATCAAATAGCCACAGTAACCTACTTGGCCACTGTTAATAAAACTGTAACTTAAAGCGGCTACAGCCTCAGTGTTCACAGTAAAGGCACGCTGGAAGTTGCACCGAATTATCACAATGTTCATGTTTGCCCTCAGCAGAGCTGATATTTGCTCAGGGCCGAAAACATTGCGTTCCACCCAAAAAAAATGCACTATTTGCATTTCAAAACAATTTCTAAGTTTCTATCTTTATTTTTTAAATGTACAGTAAGACAACATTTTAAAAAATATATATTTTTCAATTACAACATTCAAAGAAATGAATTCAAAAAGTACAAGCACAGTACTACTGATGGTAAACTAAACCCTGAATGTCCTGTCTCAGTGCCAGTCTATACGATAATCCTCTATATCAGAGCATACAATGCATACTGTACCTTAACAAGGCTTACCCTTCATTATTTATAGGTACATGACTCCACCATGCGACCATTAAATAATAGAAGAAAAAAAATAATAATTCAAGATGATTCGAATGTAGACTCGAGTTAACAAAGTTATTTTCAAACTGTTTCACTTTAGGCAGAATGTACATGTATTCCAATCAGACTAGAAAAGCAGCTGTTTTGTGAGAAAATAGTAAAATAATGTACACATCATTGAGTAATCCAAGCAATTTTTCAATGCTCCAATCAGTCATATGCAATAGTGGTAGTCCTGAACATGAGAAATACACAAACTAAAGTCTGGGATGATACCAGTATTGAAATATTTGTTTCTATGGCAAAAAAGGAAAAAACGAACCAGATCAGATTCTTTGGTCCTTTAAAAACCTGCTGTATGTAACATATGTTGTGATATAGCCTGGTCCTCAACCTGCTGTATGTAACATATGTTGTGATATAGCCTGGTCCTAAACCTGCTGTATGTAACATATGTTGTGATATAGCCTGGTCCTAAACCTGCTGTATGTAACATATGTTGTGATATAGCCTGGTCCTCAACCTGCTGTATGTAACATATGTTGTGATATAGCCTGGTCCTAAACCTGCTGTATGTAACATATGTTGTGATATAGCCTGGTCCTCAACCTGCTGTATGTAACATATGTTGGGATATAGCCTGGTCCTCAACCTGCTGTATGTAACATATGTTGGGATATAGCCTGGTCCTCAACCTGCTGTATGTAACATATGTTGGGATATAGCCTGGTCCTCAACCTGCTGTATGTAACATATGTTGTGATATAGCCTGGTCCTCAACCTGCTGTATGTAACATATGTTGTGATATAGCCTGGTCCTCAACCTGCTGTATGTAACATATGTTGTGATATAGCCTGGTCCTCAACCTGCTGTATGTAACATATGTTGTGATATAGCCTGGTCCTCAACCTGCTGTATGTATCATATGTTGTGATATAGCCTGGTCCTCAACCTGCTGTATGTAACATATGTTGTGATATAGCCTGGTCCTCAACCTGCTGTATGTAACATATGTTGTGATATAGCCTGGTCCTAAACCTGCTGTATGTAACATATGTTGTGATATAGCCTGGTCCTAAACCTGCTGTATGTAACATATGTTGTGATATAGCCTGGTCCTCAACCTGCTGTATGTAACATATGTTGTGATATAGCCTGGTCCTAAACCTGCTGTATGTAACATATGTTGTGATATAGCCTGGTCCTCAACCTGCTGTATGTAACATATGTTGGGATATAGCCTGGTCCTCAACCTGCTGTATGTAACATATGTTGTGATATAGCCTGGTCCTCAACCTGCTGTATGTAACATATGTTGTGATATAGCCTGGTCCTCAACCTGCTGTATGTAACATATGTTGTGATATAGCCTGGTCCTCAACCTGCTGTATGTAACATATGTTGTGATATAGCCTGGTCCTCAACCTGCTGTATGTAACATATGTTGTGATATAGCCTGGTCCTCAACCTGCTGTATGTAACATATGTTGTGATATAGCCTGGTCCTCAACCTGCTGTATGTAACATATGTTGTGATATAGCCTGGAAAATAACTGGATGATAACATAATGATGTTTGTTTCCAACATGAAGACTGTTTTACTAAAGTAGTTTAATCTGCTTTTTGTTTTGTTCCCTTGCCACAATACTAACAAGTATTGCGATACTAGTATCGTCCCAGTCCTATCATCAAAACATTGTAATAGGCCTATATAAATTACTTGAAATGTAAAAACGGAATAATTTCATTGTTGTATAAATCTCAATAGTACAATAAAAAATAATTCAATCATGCTGGTTTTATGTCCTGTAGATGTTGACTATTGGCATAGTCGAGGCATTGATTCTATGGTCGAGTCATACATTTGAAATTACCATCTATGTGCCTTTACACAATTCTGATCTTTTGTCATTCATTATTTATTTTTTACCAATCAAACCTTGTGACAATAATTGGGCAAAAGATCAGAATTTGGCTGCCTGTGTAAAAGAAGCCTTTGTCATCTTTTAATATCAGAAAATTGTTGATCTGATGCAAAGACACCATTCATGAGTGCTGCTTGTTCCGTTGAAACAAAGAAACCATTCATTAACTTCATCCTGTTCAAGTGTAGCCTCTTGAAACCAGACTGACCTGGTTTAGCGAGGCTAGTTCAAGTGGCTCTCTTCACCCACTTTATCAAGGTCAGTAAACCTCTCCAGCTTCTCTTCAGCACCCCCTGGTGGTCGGTGGTGATCAGTGCTGGTAGTGCGACACAGCGATGCTGTGCTGGTGGTGAAAGACATTGCTCCCGTGATGGTGGGGGGAGACAGAGTGATGATGGGGGGAGTAGATGAGGTCAGGGGTCATCTGGGGGGGCAGGCCAGTGCAGAGAGGCTCATGGGTAGTCAGGACAGAGGAGAGATACTTGGCCTCTTCTTTGAGTTTCTTCACCTCCTTCCTCAGAGCCGCGTTCTCCTTCTCCAGGTTCTCACTCTCCTGAAACAACAGGAACCAATCAGTCAATGAAATGTACGTTTAAAGACCCTTTTACATCACTAGGTATTACAAAGTGCTTTACATTTACTCAGCCTGCTTTACAGTAACTCAGCCTGCTTTACAGTTACTCAGCCTGCTTTACAGTAACTCAGCCTGCTTTACAGTAACCCAGCCTGCTTTACAGTAACCCAGCCTGCTTTACAGTTACTCAGCCTGCTTTACAGTAACTCAGCCTTCTTTACAGTAACCCAGCCTGCTTTACAATAGCTCAGCCTGCTTTACAGTAACCCAGCCTAGACCCCAATTAGCAAGCTGCAGCACAGTAGCAAGGAAGAAACCTGCAGAGGAACTAGACTCAGTGGAATCAGTCAAACTTGAATAAATAAATGAATGAAGCTAATGACCTCATAATCAAATGGTCGCAACTGAAATGTCAGTATAAATTCTTCTATGTACAGTGAAATGACACAATGCAACTGTTTTGTGGCCCTGCTATGCTGAATACCAATGACCTGTATGGTTCGACCATGGGTTACCCGGGTTACAACTCAGGCCATCGTTTAAAAAAAAAAAAACAAGGCATCATCAGTCTCTCTAACTTCAGTTTTGATGAGAAAAACACTGGGGGGGTGGATTCTTAAGAAATCCACCCCCCCCCCTGCTGCTGTCGTTCATTTGTCAACAAATAATCTTCTCATCTTTTTTATGCAGAAAGGCGTTCCGTCGTCAGATCTGGTTAGATTTCAGAGTCAATGACCTTTGTGAAAACCCAGTATGTGGGTGGTGCTGTGGTGGTGATTGGTAGATTCAGCCTATGTCATTATTCTATGTAAACCACCTGGTCTAGTTCTTTGAGACTGCTTATTCACCAGCTCAGGCTTCATCGCAGAGCGTATTAGGGAGGATGGACCGATGATGGCTCAGCTCAGGCCTCCTCGCAGAGCGTATTAGGGAGGATGGACCGATGATGGCTCAGCTCAGGCCTCATCGCAGAGCGTGTTAGGCTAAGCATATTTTGTGGTTTTATGGTTTCTTCAACTCGTTTGATAAACAGGAAGCTGAATTTTCCCTCACTGTGACACGTTTCCTGTTTCCTGAGTAGTAGTCTCTCTCTCGCTCTCACACTCTCTCCTGTGTAAATGAGGTTTAGTAGTAAACCGTGGGCAGGAGGGGAGAGAACGGCTGTCATTTCTGGTAAAGGACCCGTGTCAGTGGGTTGGTGACCTAAGTGACGTGAGCACTGGGGTTTACCCAGGCCTGTCTCTGACAGGAAGGCCACACTGCGCAACACTCTCTATCTTCCCTCCTCTTACTCTGGCCCTGTCTCGACCTTTAGAGGAACACAGTGGAACCTTTGCTGTCTAACTTGTTTTGTTTCCCACATCTCTGGGTGTAAAAGGCCATCATCCCCTCACGAACACGCAGAGCTCATGTTTGACAGCCTGATCATCTGGCCCTGTGCAGGCCCACACTGTAATGGAACATTTACAAATGTACCTGAGGACCTCAGAAGAAAAAGACAACAGAGAAAAAAATACAATGTTGAATTGTTGTAGATTAACAAAATTGTCTTTCTAAACAACTGAAGAAGAAAAAACGATGTCCGACCAACATTCTATTAAATACAGATATTTTCTCAAGACTTTGAGATGTCTTCTAGCAGCTCTAAATACATTGATTTTCATTTTGACACCATAGACCTTATGAAGAAAGCATCCTCAGCAGAAACGCATAGTAATCCCATTGATAAACTCTACTCTCTTCAGAAACACATAGTAATCCCATTGATAAACTCTACTCTCTTCAGAAACGCATAGTAATCCCATTGATAAACTCTACTCTCTTCAGAAACACATAGTAATCCCATTGATAAACTCTACTCTCTTCAGAAACACATAGTATCCCATTGATAAACTCTACTCTCTTCAGAAACACATAGTAATCCCATTGATAAACTCTACTCTCTTCAGAAACACATAGTAATCCCATTGATAAACTCTACTCTCTTCAGCAACACATAGTAATCCCATTGATAAACTCTACTCTCTTCAGAAACACATAGTAATCCCATTGATAAACTCTACTCTCTTCAGAAACGCATAGTAATCCCATTGATAAACTCTACTCTCTTCAGAAACACATAGTAATCCCATTGATAAACTCTACTCTCTTCAGCAACACTAACCGCTAAGACTAAATGTATTTGTAGCTTCTACAAACGGAAATAGGTGTAATTTACTAGACTCTGCCAAGTGACAGAAGTGAAAGTCAATGACTAAAAGCTAGCCAGTCAATGAACAGAAGGAGACGTTGAATTGAAAGTGATTGTGTGCTTTTCACTTTGACTATTACCTGAAATACCTCCAGTCACGTGCTGTATAACCTGCTGTATTACTGCTGCTAATGTGCATCCCAAATAACACAGTATTCCTCTATGAAGTGCACTACTTTG
Organism: Salmo trutta; assembly: GCF_901001165.1. Taxonomy (NCBI): domain Eukaryota; kingdom Metazoa; phylum Chordata; class Actinopteri; order Salmoniformes; family Salmonidae; genus Salmo; species Salmo trutta. Next base: position 4,584,822 of record NC_042957.1, on the reverse strand, counting down.
CACTAGAACCCTGGTCAAAAGTAGTGCACTACATAGGGAATAGGGTGCCATTTATTACCAACTGATATTAACATTTAGTGTAATAGTCATTAGTGCTGGTCAGTGGGTTTCTGACGCCCACGTGTGATAATGAATACTCAGTACCGCAGCAAACACACACAGGCAGAGATATGGCCACGTTTGTATCCCAAATGCACCCTATTCTCTATTTAGTGCACCAGGGCTCATAGGTATCACAATCAGAAGTAGTGCACTATATAGGGAATATGGCGCCATTTGGGATGAACCCTAAGTGATGAACCCAACAGAAGCCATGATGACACATCACCACATGGTCCATCAGCGCTTTGTCAATATCATCTCATACAGACCAACACTGACCAACACTGACCAACACTGACCAACACCAACCAACACAGACCAACACTGACCAACACTGACCAACACAGACCAACACAGACCAACGCTGACCAACACCAACCAACACAGACCAACACTGACCAACACAGACCAACACTGACCAACACTGATCAACATCAACCAACACTGACCAACACTGACCAACACAGATCAACATCAACCAACACTGACCAACACAGATCAACACAGATCAACATCAACCAACACTGACCAACACTGACCAAATTTCAACCAACACAGATCAACACCAACCAACACAGATCAACACCAACCAACACAGACCAACACCGACCAACACCAACCAACACTGACCAACACAGATTTCCAACAACACAGCTTTTCCTTTATAACCTTATCATAGTGGTTCACTGGGGAAATGGTCCCTGTGATTTTGAAGGACTTGAAAATAAAGCTTTGCTGAGTTCCCCCGGCCTTATAAATCAATAATCAGTCTGGGTGTCTGATTACTACATAACCAGTCTGTTACTGACTTGTGGTAGCCTGAGTGCCAGTCTGTTTGTGCTATCACGCCCACTCCTTGCTTGGCTTGACAATGAGCAATGGAGTTGTCAAGAGCACAAACAGATCTGGGACCAGTCTATAGGAGACAACAGATCTGGGACCAGTCTATAGAAGGAGACAACTGATCTGGGACCAGGCTATAGGAGACAACTGATGTGGGACCAGGCTATAGAAGGAGACAACTGATGTGGGACCAGGCTAGACTTATAGAGGTTATAAATCGGGTTTTGGGGTGACCTGCCCAGGTTTTGGGAACACTGCATGTGTGGACTGTGCATTTATTTAATTCAGGCCACAACTGATTCACTGCTAGATTGACAAGTCTAGTCGTACTTGGATATGGTGCCACACATTTGGCCTGGTGGATAGTCATCCTAACTCATAGCCAGACATGCTGCACGCCTCAGTGTGTTGCTTTGTGGGTAGTCATCCTCACCAGGTGTAGACTGTCTGCCTTCTGGGTCTGTCTCATCCTGCTCTTCTGGGCAGCGATACGGTTCTTCTCTCTCCTCATGACCTTCTTTATGTTGTCTGAGGAGCCCTAGGGAGAGACACGGGGAAGTCATCTTCCTGACAGGACGCTAACTGTTGCTCACCCTAACTAACTTACACTAATGGGTGGAGTACATTTACATTTACATTTAAGTCATTTAGCAGACGCTCTTATCCAGAGCGACTTACAAATTGGTATTAGGGTTCATTCTAGTATACAGTAGATATTGTAGATTGAAAATGTATAACCATGCATAACAATGTTCAGACCGTTCTAGGATGAGACATCTCTTTGGTGCATGATTTGACTGATGCAGCATTTCTACATAGCTGAGTTATTCTGATACCATGAGAACTGAAGGATTCAGGACATGAAACAAGGCGTGATCTGAGACCAACCCAACCCGACCCACCCCAACCCAACCCCAACCCTTCCCCGCTGGTGCAATATTGCAATGTTAAGTCTATCAGCTCATCCCTTCATCGAACGGCCTTGATTCCCATAACACACCTGAATTTACAAACAACTGTCGTCAAGGAAACTCCTCATTGTTGTCATGCACGATTCTACATTTCAGCATGATTCTACATTGCTAGGTGATTCTACATTTCAATCTAAAGCAAAACACTACAGAAGAAAGACGTCCTGGACGCCCAGTCGTAAATGAACATCCAGACCCACCAAAGCATGTCATTTAACAAGCCATTGAGAGATGAGAGTTGAAGGTGAGCAGAGTAAAGACAAGACGAGTGATAACCCCAATACAGAGCATATGATAGAGTACGATTGTGATGATTACTCCTCGGCAATGTGTTACTGAAAACGTGATTATAATGCCCCACATCCCAATGATGACACTTCATAACTAAATAAATGCTACAAAGAGAGAGAATGTAATAAATAGTCAAAAAAAGTTGTCCTTACCCGCC